>NC_091121.1:179562219-179639719 GCF_040183065.1 Periplaneta americana | reverse complement strand
TGAAATGAAGCTTTTGTCGAAAATTATTTTATGAAAACTTAATTGTTATGTGTTTTTATATGTGGTATCTGAAAATATATAGTTGCATAAAAAATTCAAAATATGTGTTTTTATGTGAAATAAAATTTAAAATGTATCCTCAGGTGATCTTGTCCGAAACTTAAAACACAATTATTACAGTTCCTATAACTTACTTACTTACTGGCTTTTAAGGAACCCGGAGGTTGATTGCCGCCCTCACATAAGCCCGCCATTGGTCCCTATCCTGAGCAAGAATATTCCATTCTCTCTCATCATATCCCACCTCCCTCAAATCCATTTTAATATTATCTTCCCATCTACGTCTCGGCCTCCCTAAAGGTCTTTTTCCCTCCGGTCTCCCAACTAACACTCTATATGCATTTCTGGATTCGCCCATACGTGCTACATGCCCAGCCCATCTCAAACGTCTGGATTTAATGTTCCTAATTATGTCAGGTGAAGAATACAATGTGTCCAGTTCTGTGCTGTGTAACTTTCTCCATTCTCCTGTAACTTCATCCCTTTTAGCCCCAGATATTTTCCTAAGCACCTTATTCTCAAACACCCTTAACTTATGTTCCTCTCTCAAATTGATAGTCCAAGTTTCACAACCATAAAGAACAACCGGTAATATAACTGTTTTATAAATTTTAACTTTCAGATTTTTTGACAGCAGACTGGATGATAAAAGCTTCTCAACCGAATAATAACACGCATTTCCCATATTTATTCTGTGTTTAATTTCCTCCCGAGTATCTTTTATATTTGTTACTGTTGCTCCAAGATATTTGACCTTCTCCACCTCTTCAAAAGATAAATTTCCAATTTTTATATTTCCAATAGTTCCTATTACTATGCAAATAAAATATTTATATACAGAAGAATCCTAGCCCTGATTTTATACCAATATGAATTCTATATAACCGTTGTTCTGGTGGCGTCTGCTACAAATAATAATTTCGAACAGATTGACGGCTAACTTGGATGTTTAGTTTATTCCTCCATCAGTGTTTATTTATGAACAGACATTTTTACAAGTAGATGACATGGGTCTTTATCGGCATAATCATCGATTCACCATCATCATAGCCATCGGCGTGGCTCAGTCGGTTAAGGCGCTTGCTTGCCGGTCTGAAGTTGCGCTGGGGCGCGGGTTCGATTCCCGTTTGGGCTGATTACCTGTTTGGGTTTTTTCGGAGGTTTTCCTCAACCGTAAGGTGAATGCCAGCAAATCTATTGCGAATCCTCGCCCTCATCTCGCCAAACATCATCTCGCTATCACCAATCTCATCGACGCTAAATAAGCTCGTAGTTGATACAGCGTCGTTAAATAACGAACTAAAAAACCCATCGTCATTGTTGCATACCTGTCATAATTTTTGTCCAATGGTTCACAGATTCTACATTATTTTACATTTGTAACTTTTGCTTGGTGTTAATATGAATTGCTTATGCGCACGTGTATTGTTTTTTCGGAGTGGACTCATGGGAGTTGTCTCGCATGGCATGAGAGTTGCTGGTTGCCGGAATACTAGGGGAGACCAGGTATCTTACGGACCGGAATTTCACGAAAGTGGGCGACGTCTATGGAGGATGTAATCTGCAAGGAAGGGCATAATGTAT
Organism: Periplaneta americana; assembly: GCF_040183065.1. Classification (NCBI taxonomy): domain Eukaryota; kingdom Metazoa; phylum Arthropoda; class Insecta; order Blattodea; family Blattidae; genus Periplaneta; species Periplaneta americana. The sequence continues at coordinate 179,638,075 of NC_091121.1, read as the reverse complement.
TAATAAGGGAAGTTAGCACGTTGCCAAATATCGTAGCGTCCGAATAGTATACAATTCAGTACAACACAACACTGCATGGCAAGATACAGTTCCAAAAGTGAACGGGGACAAGTATACAAAATGTGTTGAAAAGATTGTATCATACATCAACTGAACGTTCATCAGTACAGGGCATTGAGGTTAAAATCCAGTAGAATGGCCCGGGTTCGATCTCCGGCCTGGTCCTGATGTAATTATGGTGGAAAAAGTAGCAGACCGCATTGCTCTCGTTTTCTCTTTTATTACACCAACACTCCACCTCTCCCTCGTTTCATATAACCTACAGGAGTTAAAAATAGGCTGGAGCGAAGTCTCTGGGTTGTAGCGTAAGTCTCCGTTAGTGATATAGGATTTAAGGGCTTGGTTCTCCGGGTTCTGGAGTTTGTCAGATACTCGTCTGAGGATGGGAACTGGCTTTGTCAAGATAACCCGCCTGTTAACATCGGATTCACGGATGCCACCTAAGCACTTGTCAGAATATTATGGATTTATTAATTTGTATTACAGAATAATCTCTGTAATGTTGACAATTAATATTAAGGAGAAAAATTCCCTCCGGCCCCGGGGATCGAACCCGGGTCCTTGGTTCTATGTACCAAGCGCTCTGACCACTGAGCTACGCCGAATTCAATCCACAGCACCGGATCGAATCTTCCTCCTTCAATGTTTCCCTTTGTGGCTTGACTCCAAGTTAGGCATATATGTTGACGTATATGTCCAATGTCAACTGCCATTATACTAGGAGCGCACTCAGTTGAGTGACTTATTTGGCCGGGATTCCGCAGTTATGATGCACTGCTAGCTATGAGAATATTAATTGTCAACATTACAGAGATTATTCTGTAGGACAAATTAATAAATCCATAATATTCTCATAGTTAGCAGTGCATCATAACTGCGGAATCCCGGCCAAATAAGTCACTCAACTGAGTGCGCTCCTAGTATAATGGCAGTTGACATTGGACATATACGTCAACATATATGCCTAACTTGGAGTCAGGCCATAAAGGGAAACACTGAAGGAAGAATCGATCCGGTGCTGTGGATTGAATTCGGCGTAGCTCAGTGGTCAGAGCGCTTGGTACGTAGAACCAAGGCCGGGTCCCCGGCGCCGGAGGGAATTTTTCTCCTTAAATATTAACTTGTCAGAATGTTAAAACCATCGCGTAATGTCGCTCTATGAGCTACTTTGTAAGACAAACCTCATGGATTCATCCTAGGCCTGCCATCGAATCCGGAAGGATTATTCCAGATACGTGAGAAAAGGAGCGGAAAATGGAATAAATGAAAGTTAGAAGTAAGATAATGAATCACTGAGAAATCGGTCAGGCTTCGTGTTTAGGTGAGACTCCACTGAAAATAATGAAAATTTTTCAAAAAAATGTTATCGACTCCTTCACTTCTTTAGAATGTATATTTTATACCCCAAATTGATTTAGTTTAATTTTGATTACGATTACGTTATTTTTTAATTTATGCTGTAAGGGGGCGTGACATTTAAAGAGCTGTCAAACTTATTTTTTCATCAAAGAATTCTTTTTTACTAAATACTAGTCACAAATCTAGTAACTTTTTGTTCTAAAGTTGGCTCTCTGAAGTTACTAAATGAATGTAGAGGAGGAGAATTTTAAAGTATATGTGTTACATAAATATTCATTTCACTTTCAAATCCAAGTCCCCGTCGGTTTATTTTTCATGATTCAACACCAACTTTTTTATGACAAATATTAATCAACCCGGATTTAATTGTTACTGCAAGTATTTATGAGGTAGCTGCATGCATCTATGCATTTATTTTGTAAGAAATGCTGCTAGTTTATTTTTTTAAGAGTTATAGAACAACATTTGAAAACTTAAAAGAAATGAAAGTAAAGATTGGATGTTTCATAAAAGATGGATGGATGGACGGATGGATGGATGGATACTTTATTGCTTAGACATAAATACAATATGCATAGCAACGTCAAAATAAACAAAATCATACAAAAGTATTTGCCAAGTTAAAATAGTCGTTAATGCTATACAAACTATGTTCATACAATTTTCTTTTAATTGACGATTTGAATAAATCGTAATTTAAATTTTTAGTTGAACTTGGGAACTTATTATAAAATTTCAGAGACATATAATAAAAATTATTTTGTGTAGTCTTGTATCTGCATAAATCAAGTCTTGTATCGTTACAACTTCTCGTATGGTGTTCGTGAAAATTCAAGTTGAATGGGAAATTATCTATATTCAGTTTAGTATATAACAAACACTGCAATACATATAGCAATGGAAGAGTGAGAATTTTACAGGATTGAAGTAGCAGTGAAAATGAATGCATAGAAGTGTTTCTCTGTATCTTGTCAATGTAACCAAATAAAAAAAAAAAAGGAAGCTTAAAAATTGAGATCTTCTACTAAAAACTTGAGTTTAAAAATATTTCTAAAAATAATAGAAAAAAAAGTAAAAATTCAAAAGCCAAAAACATTTTGGAGAACAACATTTGGATTTTGTCAGTCCTTTAGATAACAAATATGTTCTGAAAATTTGGTTGAAAAAAATGATTATGGGAAAAAAGTTGTTTTTATGGAGTGGTTCCTTAATTTGAAACTACTACGAGATTGCTTTCAGCAAAAATTAGATGCTGAATCTTTCCAACAAATTTATAGTGTTACTATTGGCTTGTGCAGCAAATGCTGCAAACTAAGTTCATTAGACGTTCAAATAAAAATTTTTCAGATTTATTTTCAGTGAAGAATACCGGACATTTTGAAAGTTATTTACTTTCATAATAATGAAACATACTCCCTCTGAATGGTTTTTATGCCAAATGCTTTTTCTTGAACCTGTCCACCTTCAGTTTTTGAGTTTCAACGCGAAAACGCAAGTAACAATGTCAGGACGATCAGTGGGTTTTTCATGTGGGAGTAAAGCAGTAGCTATTTCAGGTTATTGTGGATTGTAAGTGGAAGTTAAAAAAGTCAGGTTGAGCCAATACTGAAGAGAACGACGCCATTAAGTATATGAAAAAGACCCAACCCCACTTGAATAATAACTATAACAATATTTGATTTTTAATAACAATATTATTATCTTATATATATAATAGCCGCCACTCAGTAAATTATAGACATGAAGATCTAATTTAAGATATTCTCTACGTCTACTAATATAACCCCAAAACTTTTCACTTTCATATCATCATTATATCATTAATATGTATAATTAATGAAACAAGTCACATAATGGCATTAACTATAATAATATATCATTTCTAATGGTAATAATGCCATCAAACCACCTCAAGTTTTGTAGTTTTTAATATCCAATACACAGCTGTACTCACAAAATTACACACCACAGAATCAGACATGTAAATTAATTTTACAGTCTTGAAATTTTTAATAACCAATTTAATTTGAGATCAAAATATGTCAGCATTCTTGCAGATCATGGCCTTCGTGTAATATTGTTTACTGTAGTGTGTGTTTTGTTTTATTCTGAAATGCAATTAGTTAGTGACGACAGATGGATTTTAGAAAATAGGAAAATTATGTTGAAAAATTTACATTTCACTCAAAACTACTATTTTTCTGAAAAACTTTGGGTTCCAAGCTTCAAAATGAGGGGACATTTATTAAAATCTGTTCAGCTGTTTTCCCGTAATTTCCATTACCATTTGAAATTATATATACTATATACTAGTGGCTTGTGCAGCAAATGCTGCGAACTAAGTTCATTAGACGTTCAAATAAATATTTTTCAGATTTATTTTCAATGATGAATACCAGACATTCGGAAAGTTATTTGCTTCCGTAATAATGAAAGATACTCTCTCTCGAGCTAATACTGAAGAGAACCACGGATATAAATATCTACACCACACCGCCATTAAATATATGAAAAAGACCCAACCCCACTTGATTAATAATTATAAAAATATTTGATTTTTAATAATATTATCATCTTACGTAAGTTTTATAGCTTTCAGTAACATATACTATATAGCCGCCACTCAGTTATAGAAATCAAAATCTAATTTAAGTTATTGTCTACATCTACTTATATAACTCCAAAAGTTTCATTTTCATATCATCAATATAGCATTAATATGTATAATTAATGAAAAACAGTCACATCACGGCATTAACTACAATAATATTTCATTTCTAATGGTAATAATGTCATCAAACCACCTCAAGTTTTGTAGTTTTTAATATCCAATACACAGCTGTACCCAGAAAATTACACACCACAGAATCGAACCTGTAAATTATTTTTAGTAAGTTAAGTTTTTAATAACCAATTTAATTTGAGTTCTAAATATGTCAGCATTCTTGCAGATCATGGCCTTCGTGTAATATTGTTTACTGTAGTATGTGTTTTGTTTTATTCTGAAATGCAACACGGCCGACTTGATGCTCGCTTCGCTTCTCCTTTACAAAAAAGCGAAGGGGATATCAAGTCGGCCGTGAATGCTATTAGCTAGTTCTCAAAACTGACGACAGATAGATTTCGGAAAATAGGAAAATTGTGTTTAAAAATTGACATTTCACTGAAAACCAATTTTTCCGAAAAACTTTGAGTTCCAAGCTTCAAAATGAAGGGTCATTTATTAAAATCCGTCCAGCCGTTTTCCCGTAATTTCCATTACCAGTTCAAATTATATATATATATATATATATATATATATATATGTGTGTGTGTGTGTGTGTGTGTGCGTGCGTGCGTGCGTGCGTATTTGCTTGTAGGTATGAGCATGTCTGCTATGTATATGAAATGCTGTTAAACATTGGTGGTATTTTTAAATCCTTTAATGGTGACCTGAGTGGAACAAAATTCTAGAGGATTATAAAATCAACGTGTGGAAATAAAGCGAGGGGCACAATCGATGCAAAGTTATTGTAAAACTTACGGGAGTTGTTTTGTTGTTGCGCCCAGGAAACGTGTTGTGATGTGTGGTGGAAAGCAGAGATTTACGTCCGTTCCAAGAGCTGCAAAGCGTTTAAAACAACCACCCTCACACTCCTTCACTCCAGCCGAAAAAAAAAGAGGATTGAACAAGCTGTGCACATTAGCGTATAGGTTACGCCCTTTCGCATCTGACGAGCTTTCCCCGAGCTTTAAATCGTATTGATAAAAAAAATAAAACCAGGAGGGAATGAAATAGGAGAGGTTGGCGGTGAAGAGACAAATACGTTACAGTTAAAAATTGAATCGCATTTTTGTATTGAAGATCACGTACCAGGTCTGCGTGGTAGAACCCTAAGTACCTTCCTACCCCTCTCCTCCAACCCTCCATTAGGCACCACCCAGCTTTGTGCGGACGTACAGTCTCGGTATCAACAGAACGTTCTCTCAATTAAGTCCTTTTCTGTCTTTTAAAATCGGCACTGTTTAGTTAGAAAGTTGTCTGTTTTGTGTAGAACTAAACGATTACAGTTGATGATGATTTTAAATTCTGAATCCGCGTTCTCTCCCCATCTCTGGAACAAGCGCGCTTTCCCCCTCGGGATAATTTTGGAAAACAAAAGACCACGCTTAACAACGCACAATATTCCGTTCGAAAACAAGCGAATCATAAAAATGTACAATTACACTTGTAATTTTTGTAGGTAAAGCTGGGATGAGAGAACATCTTCCTGGTATTTATAATTACGGATGTAACCGGCAGCCACGTTGTTGTTTTGCTTTTAACGTTCTTGTGTTGCATGAAACATGACTTGATTCGTACCATTTGTGTAATGAATTGTTTTCATAAACAAGTTTTTGTTTTATATAGCGTTCTGTAATGCTATAGTAAACAATGCCTTTTCTAATTATCCATGAAATAACAAATTTAAATCTTTTAATTTAAAAATGCGGAATGAAATGTCAGAAAAGTTAGGATTCAGATCTGAAGCCACATTTGTGAGTTAGAATTTAATATAAGAGACTGAATTTTTCGATATTATATGTCTTGCCTTGTACATAATATTCTTTTGTTTTATTATCTCTTAATTTTAATTACGATGGCCTTAGCCAAAGAAGGCCAAATTACGAATTCTAAATCAGGCAGTAGAGCAAGTGGACAGCTTCAAATACTTGGGGTGTACTATAAGCAGTAACATGAGCTGCTGCCAGGAAGTTAAAAGGAGGATAGCAATGAAAAAGGAAGCTTTTAATAGAAAGTGGAGCATCTTCTGTGGACCTCTGGAGAAAGAACTAAGGAAGATACTAGTGAAGTGCTTTGTGTCGAGTGTTGCATTGTATGGGGGCAGAAACATGGACATTACGAGGAAGTGAAGGGAAGCTACTAGAAGCACTTGAAATGTGGATAAGGAGAAGAATGGAACGTGTGAAGTGGACAGACAGAATAAGAAACGAAACAGTGTTGAAAAAGTGGGCGAAGAAAGAATAATGCTGAAACTGATCAGGAAGAGGAAATGGAATTCGTTGAGTCACTGGTTGAGAAGAAACTGCCTACTAAAGGATGCACTGGAAGGAATGGTGAACGGGAGAAGAGTTAGGGGCAGAAGAAGATAATAGTAATTAATAATTATTATTTATTTATTTAATCTGACAGAGCTAAGTCAGTAGCCCTTCTCTTCCGCCCAGCCAGACTCTAATTCTAATTGAATACAATTGGTTACATAGTTATTACATTAATATTTAGACCATAAAACAACATGAAAGTTGGATAAATAATGTTAGCGTGACAATAATAAACATTGGTAAGAAATAGTTTTAATAATAATAATAATAGTAGTAGTAGTAGTAGTAGTAGTAGTAATGAGATAATTTACATATTTATCTGTGATATATATATAACCATTAAACATTGAGAATCCTGAAATAGCTATTATTGTTAACAAGAATTGTTAGAAAAATATTTCGTTAGTCTATTCTTAAATTGGTTTGATGTCTGACAGTCCCTGACATTACTCGGTAGGGAATTCCAAAGTCGAGGAACAGCGACAGTGAAAGAAGATGAATATGAGGATGTTCGGTGGGAAGGAATGGATAATATTGAGGAGTGTTGTGATCGTGTGTCTAGGTTATGATGGGTGGATAAATTTTGAAAACGAGACGCAAGATAGACAGGAGTGGAGAAATAGAAGATAGACGACATTAAGATATGTGGATCATATGAGGAGACAAAGAGGAAGGCAGAAAATAGTGAAGAGTAGAGAAAGCTGGGTTTGCAGTGAAGGACCTGCCCTTGGGCAGAACTATGAATGAATGAATGGGTCTAGCTAATTACGTTTGAATTTGTATTTTTTTTTTAATGTAAGAAAGGATAGTTCATGCATTTCTCTTTGGCCTTCTATGCTCGAGGTGCGGGTTCAATCCCGGCCCAGGTCGATGGCATTTAAGTGTGTTTAAATGCGACAGGCTCATGTCATATCGAATAGTATCGAATTAACTCGCGAAACTGACAAGTTTTACAGGTTTGATTCCCGATGGAATGATGGATTTTCTCCATTAAAATAACCCTTCCGGTCGCATTATGGCCCTGGGATTAACTCCGGCTCTTAACAGAAATGAGTACCAGATGATATTTCGTTGGAGAGTAAAGGCGGTGGGCATGTAGGACTGATATTTGTGCTGATGCTGATTGTCTAATCTTAACCTTACACTACCTGTGGACCTTAATGCTCACTACTACTATCACCACCACCATTGCTACTGCTTCTACTAGAGTCGACGGCAATTGGGAAGGCGGTAGTCTGCTAGCGTTTGCGTCGAGAGAGACAGATAGAGAGAGCAAGGCAGCGTACAACATTGCCACATCGTACTTCACGCACGTGCAATACAAATAGAGCAGGAGAGAATTTAAAATATCAAAAGACAAAATGACCTTAGCCGTTGATTGCTGTAAGCATGACACCAAACAAACCCTCTTTCCTTCACTAACAATATATTTTGCACGTTTCTCAATACCACACCACATGCTTCTGCAGTCGTTTCTTGCACATTGGCAACGTTGCAGCCAGCATCAAGATAGCCGGCAGCATTCTGCTCGTCAACGTTTTTAGAATAATTGTACACCTTAAACACTATTTTCCGCGCCTGCCTTGCAATCAATACTTGTCTTTTCACAGTCTCTTCTTCCATTTATTTATCTTACACACACACAGTAATTGTTAGTTTTACTTATTAAATGTATTGAAACACTCACACGTGAACAAACGAACTCGAGAACTACTTGTTATAGACTAATTCTGATTGGTTCTACTGTACAAGCTTGTGACATCACATATCAGAAATGCTACGGCGCATGTAGGAGCCAACCGCCTTCCGAACTGCCGTCTAGTCTAGTGGTACGGATTGCAAAGTACCTATTTTGTCCCAAAAATCAGTATAAATATCTGTATAAATTCAAAGCCATCCAGAATATAAAAAAAACTGATAATTTTTAGCTGTAAACTATACCTTCTCTTGTTCTAACATTAGGTTAGACCTATATTTGTTACCCCACAACTGAAATGTTTGCATCAAGTTATACGAGGGTAGAAGGTCACGTGACTAAACCAGTTATTTTTAACGCCTTATGAATAAAGCATATCGCATAGAGTGCACAAAACACAAAGGATTTTCCCTCAGGAATTCTAGCATGTATCAAGTATCATGAAACTTAATATCACAGCTTGCATAATTGCCTTTGATGACATAATGGTAACTTCATTGGTGTAGTATCCAAATGGAAATCAATGCCCATCAATTACTACAACCATCATGCCTTCAATAGCAGCTGCAATTATGTGGCGGGCTTGTACATTTCCTACACCCTGTTAGACGCTTTCAAATACAAAACATTAAAATGCTAGTCGCTGAAAGAGTCTAGCTCCTAAAGTTGCACTGGCCAGCGGCTAAGATTGGGGTCGTTAGCACGAAACTTTAACTGTTAAAACGATATTGTTTTATTGTTTTATACCTATTTAAAACTTTTTTCTGGTAACATAAGAGTTTAGTAGCTAATAGAGAATTGTTTACAATTACATAAAACCCTTTTTTGCTGAAGAAATATTGTAACTGAAATGCAGTTATTGCCATAACACAAAACCTGAGTCAGTGAAGCGACATTTCTCCTATCGTTACGTAAAAACTTTGTAGCTGGTTTAAGCATGCTATACTTGTAACCCTGTGTGATGCTGTTTATAATGATTTTAATTGTGTAAACTCCGTCTTAGATTGCTGTTGGCTCTTATCCGTTCTCCAGACTCTGTTCGTGTAGATCAGTGATGTCAAAGCAAGCGCATTTTTCTGACCTTGACGTCGTGCGCGGGCATCAAGCGCTAGGTATGCTAGGAGGAATAAGCAGCCTGTTGGATTAAGAAAACAGTGGTGCACAAACTTCAAACGGAACGTGAAATTTTATGTCGTTATTTTTATATCGCTTCTTTCTGTTTGTTATTTTCTATATTGTCTGTTACTAACGCCTACTTCTTAGCCTAATATTGCAGTTGTGTTTTAAACTTTAATAACATAATAAAGAGTAAAGAAGGAATATTCACACAAATTCCATAATTACTACAACTATACTGTACTAAGTGAATTAAACACATCATTCAAAAAGAAAGTGTTATCCCAAAGAAAGACACTGAATATGACATCATAAGTTGAAATTTATATTGGTATCTTTAGCCTTATAAAAGTAATCAAAACAATATTATAGTACAAAGCAAAGTTGCCTAGGTATATGTTTTAGCTGTAACTAATATTACATAATAAAACTCTTATCGCATTATGCATTTAGGTGATAATGGTGCCCAACTTTCTGTTATCAGAATATTAAATTGTCTCGAAATCTGCTGAAGCTATAGAGCTGACATTTTACCAACATATATGCACATATCTTTTGTTTGTGATGTAACAGTATTTGCTTTGTTAATTCATTTCCTTACAAACATTTTCCATGCGAATATTTTCAAACATTTTAATACACCATCTTCAGTAATACGTATTTACGATATATTAGATTTACGAAAACATTGTTTTAGTACCTTTAAGGCTACTAAACAAACATATCTGAAAATTTCACATTTTCTGTAAAAATGTTGAGAAAATATTCCTTTTGAATAAAAAAGCAAACTTGTGAAAAATGAACATTAAAATTAAAACTTACATTCTTATAATGCACTTATATTTCTCAGACAAATCTAAAAATTAACATAGATACAGTTTTAATAAGTTCTCTTCCCTTTAACTATTGGCCATCCCTGAATATAGCTCGACCAAGCGGCATATACTACCACTTTCGTCTGTCTCTTTCCTTTCCGCTGTAAATAGCTCAGGCTCTCCTGGGCTCTAAAGCGCGCGCTTGCTCCTATGGGCATCAGTTGACATCACTGGTGTGGACGATATTTTAAGTAAGGCTACTTTTTATTTAATTTTGTTAACTCTGTCTTATCTACATTCGGCTGTTTTATTTGATGTGTTGTCCGACTCTTCTGTATTCAAGGATATTAATAAATACGTTTTACCCAGAACATTTTATTGATTTCACATCTGGTGATTGAATTATCACGTGTTGTCTGGATATACTTTCAGGTCTAGTTTTGTTTGTTTTTATTTTATATCGATTGCTAATTTTGTGTAACACATTTTACTTAATTCATCTTGCTTAAAACTGTGTGCGCTTAAATATTGTGTTGGTTTTTTAATCTATACTAATAATAAATCTGTAGCCGAAATTTTTCTGGTAATTTTCGATTTTCCAAAAATAATTGGTCCTAACATATATAATTAACCACCCAGAAACCGAAAATCGCTTTTTTTTTTATTTTTGTGTGTATGTCTGTCTGTATGTATGTTTGTTACCTTTTCACGCGATAATGGCTGAACGGATTTCGATGAAAATTGGAATATAAATTAACTTCGTTGTAACTTAGATTTTAGGCTATATGGCATTCAAGATACATTATTTAAAAGGGGGGTTATAAGGGGGCCTGAATTAAATAAATCAAAATAGCTCGCTTATTATTGATTTTTGTGAAAAATGTTACATAACAAACGTTTCTTTAAACATAATTTGCGATAAGTTTTATTCCTTGAAAAAGTTTGATAGGACTGATATTTAATGAGATAAATGATTTTTAAAATTAAAATAACTGCCATCTAAGGCAGTGTAATGAATTAAAAAACAAATGACCTCGTCTATAAGGGGCCTTGGACACCAACAATCGAAAGCTATGAAAGATATCCTACAGAGAATATTTCTGTGTTTGTATGAAGTAATATCGGAAGCTAAATTAACCGATTTGTATAATTAATTATTATTTCATCATTGGAAAGTGCAGTTTCTCTAGATGGACATAATGCTATAATAGTAACTTCTGATATAATATATAATATAATATAATATAATATAATATAATATGTAATATTATATCATATAATTTAAGTTATTTGAAGGGTTCAGAACTATAGTGGGCCAAGCGCCATTTACTGAATACGTAGAACACAAGGGTACAAATTAAGTTATTACCATAATTCAATGGAAACCTATAACAAGTAAAATAAAGTATACACATTTCTAAATAATGTCAATGTTCATTAAACTATGGTTGCATGTAATAAAAATTAAGAAACATGTTGAAGGAATTGTCATTGCATCAAATGAGTATCTCTGGACCAAACTGATCGCATTTTAATTATTTGGATGCAATTTAAATTAAGTAACATATTAAACGATTTATCCTTCTATCAAACACGAATGTTCCCTGGATCAAACGTCCTATTTTAATTATGTAATTACTTTATATTTATTTCTAACGGGTGCAGCGGAGCGCACGGGTACGGCTAGTTATGTATATAAATTGTAAACTTTGTATGTTATGGTTACATAGTAATGTAAATAGCCGTGGTTGCTGTAGAGACCCATTAGTGCTGCTACAATATTGTTTATGTGGTATCGTGAAACATGAGTCGCTGAAACTTCCATGTTACAATGATAAATGGGATGTTAGTTACTGACAATGCATGATTTTTCCAGAGAAGTGTAATATAGCCCTTGTCCATTAGTTTCTATAATGTACCAAATCCTTATTTGAGTGTAAAATTCAATTATTTGTCACCAGAATTTGAATCCTTTATTTCACCAGCTGTCTTCATACCTAGCAACATCAGAACAAAACAATAACTTTCTTTAATAAATGTGGTTAGTAGTTAATCTAAATCATCAAAATATTTCACTTTATCCTGGTTCCTTTTACTCGTAATAAAATGAATGAAAACTTTACTTTCTATAGTAATCTCAGACCTCGAGTGACATTTATTAGGACTATTTCGTGAATAAAATAAAAATGTAAATAATATATCCCTGAAATTCGATCACAAAATGTTAATAATTGTATATTAACGAATACTTAACCTATTCAGACATTGTGAAGTTGAAATAGATGAATATCGATTACTGCAATAAAGAAATTCGATGTTATTATTCAGTAATGCCAATTGCGAAAAGCGAAATACATGTTTAACAATGCTAATTACATGTACTGCAATTTTCTCTTATTATTATAACATAAATACATTTTCATTATCTGCTGATATCATAATTTAATTTAACAGTAACAGTGGGGACAGCTATATACCAATGCTTATGTATTCACAGCGAGACATGTTGCTACACATTGAAGCCATATCTGTATAGATAGGCCTAATTAAAACACGAATTTTATTACGCCATACGGAAGGCAGTTTGATCAAAGAAACATTATTACTGTGGAAGGTCTTTGGGTTTGATATGCGATGATGTTACATCAGTTTGAACATCTGAATTTCTATTTATTTTTTAATTTCATTCACAAAACACAAATGTTATAGGCTACAAATTATAGGTTGTTACCTATGGGAGCAGGACCAATGTCAGCTGTGCCTTATTTCGACCGTTACAATCAGTGCTACACGAAAGCATTTTTTATAGCTCGACAAACGCATTCTCGCTGTAGTGTGTAACGGAACTAAAGCTGCATCTACACAGTTCAATATTCCAATCGCGTATGCGTGCAATCTGGGAAGAATATTGAAAGAATCAAGTTTAAAAGGTACGTTCAATTAAGATGCATGAAGATTTTGTGTCTACATGGTGCGCCGTTTTGAACGTGGTCTTCACTGCGTAAATATATTAATTAATATTAAATATCAATCTTGCATTCATTGCTTTAAAGTTGAAAGAAAAGTTTAACCGTGTAGTTGCATCTTAATGTATTCATGATCATCAATTAACGGGGAAACAGTTGGCGACAACGACTAAACAAAAGAACGACCATGCGATAAATTGATAGCGATAAATCTAGCTGCAAAAATTATCGCAAAGTGTGACTGTGATTGGTTGGAATTCAAAATTTCATTACACTTCATTGGTCGAAATGGAATGACGTCCTCCTAAATTTTAAACAAATGTTGCTGTTCTTCTTTTTTTAAATAAAGCTCACTATTTACCTTTTTTCTATATGCGAGAAAGGATATTAATGTGTAATTTATTTACTGTAGTTTTATAACACTAGAATTTTGATTTCAGGAAGAAAATCCTGTGCACAGACAAATGACTTAAAATTATTTTTTAATAATATGTAAAATATTCACCAGCCGCATTGTGTGTTTCAACTGTTTTGTATCTGAAACAATACGTATCGTGATTCTTCATATCTCCTTCTATCTGTGTGTTTGTGGCCAGTGCGTTTCATTCACGTAGGTAACGAAGTTAGAAATTATTTCTTTTTTTGTCGAACCGGACTATTCTCGGAATATTCCACGGTTCGCGGTGTACGAAGCTCTTCCCCCATATCCCCACCCCATTTACCCCTATTCCTGTTTTACTTTTTTTATTTCATTAAAAGCCTTTTCGAGTTGAATATTCATGACTGTACGCTGCTGCCATCCTGCGGCCACAGCGCGAATCAACATTCTGCACGAGCCTGCTTTGTTGCGGCGAAACGTGAGAGAGAGAGAAAAAAGAGAGGAGCTAGAGAAGAGGATGAGGGAGAGAGAGAGGGAGAAATTGAGGAAATAAAATAAAATGAAAAAATATGAAAAACCACCGTCAGCATTTCAACAAGGGATGGAAAGGGTAAGGGGAGTTAAGCGTTTAGCTTAAGGGGAGGAAAAATTTTCGAGGGAAGGGAATTTTCTTTTTTAACGTAAGGGATGGGGTGTTCTTTTATTAGGGGAAGGGAAAGAGTCCTTAAAATTCTTCATCGGTCTCATCTCGACACTACGCACGATTATGTCGCAGCTGATGTAGGCTGTACTCCGTCCTGTAGAGTGCAGCGAAATATGATTACAGAAACTCCTGTTCTAAGAAAAGACCTCAAATTACTTTACACTAATTTACGAGGAAGAAAACATTACGGCCATGTGGAGTGCAGAAATTATCACTAACAAATTGTGTACGATGATTAGAAATAATTGTCCTAAATTGTTAAATGTAGTTGTCGGTGACAAAAAGGGATGTTTGAGAGAGACAATCGAAACGCTGCAATACTTAACCCTTTCTGACCCGAATTTATTTTTGTGGGTGAAAAAAAAAGGGTTTTCTTTGCATCTATCTTGTGTTTTGACCTAAGAAAAGAGAAATATTGGACATTTTGTGAAAAAGAAAATTTATTTATTCATTTATTTAATACTTTACACTTGAGCTACATTAGGCATTGCAGCCCGAAAGAGCAGAAGCTCGTGCTCGGGCGTAGTTCAGATCAGTTATACAAAATATATCACAAAATTAAGAGAGTTCATTGAGCACAGTAACATTAATAAGTGGTAAAATAATACAGCATGTGTTAATAGAGTCTATATATAAATAGAAAATACAAAAGTACATAAATATTAGAGTATCAATTTTTAACTCAATTAGCTTAAACAATTAAATAATTAATCTGATCTGTTTCTTAAATCTGTGTGTGTTAAGTGTACTTAGCTCAGTGTAAGCTCTAATTAATGCATTATATATTTTGGGTCCAAAATTTCTGCTGTGTTTTAATCCAGCAGTTGTGTGGCATTCCGGATTATTTAGAAAGAAACTGTAGTTTTGTCTCGTATGGTATTCGTGAGGATCAAATTTAAATTTATTGTGGTTTTTATGGAAGTAAATCAGCAATGTTTGTTTATAAATTTGTTCTAGATTTGATACACCAAATTCCTGAAAAATTAATTTTGTTGGGTAATCAAAAGGTTTATAAAGACAAATTTTGATAATTCTTTTTGGAGGAAATTTAAAGGATGGAGAGTCGATTTTGCCATTCCTCCCCAACCTAAAATACCAAACTGAATTATTGATTGAAACAGAGCTAAGTACACAGTACGCAGAACATAAACAGGTAAATAAGAGCGTAGAATGGAAAATTTGTGGATTGTTTTACGCAATCTGTTACACAGGAAGGAGATACGCTTGTCCCATTTTAAATGTCGGTCAGTAATAATGCCTAAATATTTAACTTGTGAGGATATACTCAAAGCGTTACATGAGCAAGATTATGTTTTCTGAAACGATTCCAGTTGGCATCATTGGGATGTCGATAAGGTTATGGACCAAGCAATGTAAGTTACCATATATTATGTATACCTGAAAGTCAGATTTACATATTATACATCACTGTTCGTTAACAGAAAACCACAATTTAAGTCACACAGAGTTAGTGTGCACTCAATGTTGGATTCTGGTGTCTTGTCAGCCCACTTTAGGTATGTGGATATAAAGGGAAGAAGAATTGAGCCGGTATCGTTTACAGTTCCTGGGTAACTCAATCGGTACAGCGTTGGCGCGCTCAGCCAAAGGTCCCAGGTTCGATAACCGACCCCGGAACAATTTTTCTCTTGAAATTATTGGTGCTAACCGTAACTTCATAGCGGTGAACACACGGAGTCTCTGTCAGTTTAAATTGGAAAACCTCTGAAAGAAACGAAATTAGACTTTAACTCCGATAGAAGTATCACCTTTACT
Organism: Periplaneta americana; assembly: GCF_040183065.1. Lineage (NCBI taxonomy): Eukaryota > Metazoa > Arthropoda > Insecta > Blattodea > Blattidae > Periplaneta > Periplaneta americana. Next base: position 179,622,123 of record NC_091121.1, on the reverse strand, counting down.
TTTTAACTTCGCTCTAGAATATGCCATTAGGAAAGTTCAGGATAACAGGCAGGGTTTGGAATTGAACGGGTTACATCAGCTTCTTGTCTATGCGGATGACGTGAATATGTTAGGAGAAAATACGCAAACGATTAGGGAAAACACGGAAATTTTACTTGAAGCAAGTAAAGCGATCGGTTTGGAAGTAAATCCCGAAAAGACAAAGTATATGATTATGTCTCGTGACCAGAATATTGTACGAAATGGAAATATAAAAATTGGAGATTTATCCTTCGAAGAAGTGGAAAAATTCAAATATCTTGGAGCAACAGTAACAAATATAAATGACACTCGGGAGGAAATTAAACGCAGAATAAATATGGGAAATGCGTGTTGTATTCTTCACCTGACAATTAGGAACATTAAATCCAGACGTTTGAGATGGGCAGGGCATGTAGCACGTATGGGCGAATCCAGAAATGCATATAGAGTGTTAGTTGGGAGACCTGAGGGAAAAAGACCTTTAGGGAGGCCGAGACGTAGATGGGAGGATAATATTAAAATGGATTTGAGGGAGGTGGGGTATGATGATAGAGACTGGATTAATCTTGCACAGGATAGGGACCGCTGGCGGGCTTATTTGAGGGCGGCAATGAACCTTCGGGTTCCTTAAAAGCCATTTGTAAGTAAGTAAGTAAGAAGTATCATCAGTCGGGGTCCCCATCTGTTTAGGTACATTATTTTGTTTTTGTTTTGACTTCGCTCGTCTCGGTTGAATGTTCCACCGATCGCCATTACCATCAAAAGCGCACAGAACTCTCTCTTCTGACGATGTACATAAGCAGTTAGTCCCTGCAGCACATCCCTAATCCCTTGCATTATGGATGAGATTGTCAATTGACACCGAATTCCAATTGTTTTAAATTGTGTTGCATTAAATATATGGTTTTTTAATCGGATTCCATTACGTTCATGGTAACCACAGGCACTGCTAAGAGGAAAATAGTCATTTCTCTAAAGCAAGAAAAAACTCAAAATGGACATTTACAGTCAATTATAATATACTAGTGACTCGTGCAGCAAATGCTGCTGCAAACTAAGTTCGTTAGACGTTCAAATAAAAATGTTTCACATTTATTTTCAATGAAGAATACTTGTCTTTCTGATAGTTATTTACTTCCATGATAATGAAACATACTCCCTCTGAATGGATTTTTTTAGGATAAATACTTTTTCTTGAACCTATCCAACTTCAGTTTTTGAGTTTCAACGCGAAAACGCAAGTATCAATGCCAGGACGATAGCAGTAGATATTTCAGGTCATTGTGGATTGTAGGCAAAAGTTAAAAAAATGTCAGGTTTGCTAAGCTTTCGAACAATAGCATTTTCGTATAGCTGCTGCATGTAGAACTTGAAATGTAGAGCGTAAAATCATTTTATCCTACTAAGAGATCTTGCTGAAATGATCTGGAGACTACAAAATTTTCTAGGCCTCTTATTTTATCAGTAAGTAATACCTTTTGATCTTTCCTTAGGAACTGTAATTTTTGCGCTCTCTCGAGCCAATACTGAATACAATGACACATATCAATATCTACACTACACCTTCATTAAGTATATGAAAAAGACCAAACCCCACTGGGTTAATAAGTATAAAAATTATTGATTTTTAATAACAATATTATTATCTTAAGTTTTGTAGTTATATATAGCAGCCAATCAGTAAATTATAGAAATGAAGATCTAAATTAAGATATTCTCTACATTTACTTATATAAACTCAAAACTTTTCACATTCATATCATCAATATAGCATCAATATTATGTACAATTAATGAAAAATAGACGCATCATGATATTAACTATAATAATTTTTAATTTCTAATGGAAATAATGTCATCAAACCACCTCAAGTTTCGTAGATTTGAATATCCAATACACAGCTGTACTCAGAAAATTATACACTACAGAATCAGTTTTTAATAACAAATTGAATTGAGCTCTAAATATGTCGGCAATCCTGCAGGTCATGGCCTTCGTGTAATAGCCTATTGTTTATTGTAGTGTGTGTTTTGTTCTGAAATTCAATCAAGTCGGCCGTGATTCGATAAAATTAGTTCTCAAAACTGACAATAGATGGATTTTGGAAAATAGGAAAATTATGTAGGAAAATTGACATTTCACTGAAAACTACTACTTTTCCGAAAAACTTTGGATTCCAAGCTTCAAAGTGAGGGGCCATTTATTAAAATCCGTTCAGCCATTTTCCCGTAATTTCCATTACCAGTTCAAATTATATATACTCGTATAGATTGTTTGAGAATTCTGTCATTTCACTATTTTTTTTATCCTATTGCCTCATTAAATATTGTTTCTAATTGTTGATTTTCTGATGCGTATTTATTTTAAAATGTAACAAAATCATCTTAGGCCTTCTTCAAAAGAATTGCTTAATTTCTTTCTTTCTTGGTCTTCGCTGTAACTCCAAATAATCTTCCATATTTCAACAGTCGGACCACATTTTGCAGAAAGAAACCAACCCACATTATACCTAAACTGAGAAAAATGAACTTTGAAGTTCACAAGTAAATATAATTACATACTTATTGCTTTACCCAAAAGCGTGTTATACGAAATATCTTTGTTCAAAATATGGATCCTTGAAATTATTTAATTATTGAGACATTAAATTTGTTTGTGGGTTGGTTCACATCTCGTGACCAGAACATAGTCCGAAATGGAAATATGAACATTGGGAATTTATCCTTTGCAAAGGTGGAAAAATTCAAATATCTTGGAGCAACAGTAACAAATATAAATGACACTCGAAAGGAAATTAAACGCAGAATAAGTATAGGAAATGCCTGCTATTATTCGGTTGAGAAGCTTTTGAAATCTAGTCTTGTTTCAAAAAAACTTGAAAGTTAGAATTTATAAACTAATTATATTACCGCTTGATCTTTATGGTTGTGAAACTTAGACTCTAACTGTGAGAGAGGAACATAGGTTAAGGGTGTCCGAGAACAAGGTTCTTAGGAAAATTTTTGTGGCAAAGAGTGATGAAGTTACAGGAGAATGGAGAAAGTTACACAACGCAGAACTGCACGCATTGTATTCTTCATCTGACATAATTAGGAACATTAAATCCAGACGTTTTAGATGGGCAGGGCATGTAGCACGTATGGGCGAGTCCAGAAATGCATATAGAGTGTTAGTTGAGAGGCCGGAGAGAAAAAGACCCTTGGGGAGGCCGAGACGTAGATGGGAGGATAATATTAAAATGGATTTGAAGGAGATGGGCTGTGATATTAGTGCCTGAATTAATCTTGCTCAAGGTAGGGACCGATGGCGGGCTTATGTGAGGGCGGCAATGAACCTCCAGGTTGTCTGAAAGCCATTTGTACTGTAACGACGCTGTATCAATTACTAGGTTATTGGGATTGGTAATAGCGAGATGAGGCCGAAAATTCGCCATAGATTATCTGACATTCGTCTTACGGTTGGGGAAAATCTCGGAAAAACCAACCAGGTAATCATCCCAAGCGGGAATCGAACTCGCATCCGAGCGCAACTCCAAATCGACAAGAAAACGCCTTAGCCCAATAAGCTACTCCGTGGCTCCCCTATGTTAATAAGGAGATTAGAGTTCTGTGCTTTTCTGACCTCTGGCAACTTAAAGATAGCAGTGTAATACCTACTGTACATAAGTATACTTTATTTTACGATATTATGCTCAAAATGCTGTGTAATATTATACAACAATGTGATGATTATCTTGAAACAGCACATGGTGATCGTGACAACACTACAGTAGTACTACCTGTTGCTTCATGTACGAAGCGGTGCGATTTTAACGTCGGGGCTAATCAGACTTGACTAATAGAGTTCTGGTTTCAAACACAGAGTTTTCGCGAAAAGGACGAAGGCATGAAAGATATATTTCATTAATGTATAATATTAATTAAACTAAACTAATACCGGGAGATCACTTTATTTTTACTAACATTTTTAACATTGTTACCCCCCTTCCATTACAGGAGTTTGGAGTTGCTAGTGCAATATGTAAACAAATCATTTTACTAGCTATAGGAGGAGAGAAAAGTAGTGTATCCATTTATGTTACAGAGAAATATAGTATTACGATTTTCAGTTTGGTCATTACAGTATTTTATCAAAAAACAGTAGAATAGTAACAATTTTTTTTTCACAAACTCTAGTCTTCAGGCGGTTATATACATTATATAATGCCTACTTTATTCAGCATATTACTAACCTAATTTATTCCTGAGAATTTTGTGAGCACTTCCGTAAGAAACCCCAATTTCTACAGCTAACTTCTTGAGCGACTTATTACGACCTCGCTGCATCCTTTCTCTAGCATATTCTACAGCATCTTCTGTCACCTTTGTTGGCCATCTTACACTTTTCTTCCTTTCTGTACACTCTGTTGCTTTAAATTTATCTACCAGATTAATGACATTTCTACGAAAATATTCCGTAATGATATTAAAAAAAAACTGTTGTTCACATTCGGTTACATTGTAATTCCAGTTTCCATCATCGTCCTTTATACCTACAAATAGTAAAACAAAACTCTTGTTTAAATAATGTTGTTAAGTGCCGCACCATATTATAGGGTACCGTACTTTCGGTAACTCTAATCTTCACTTGTGCTCAGTCCACACAGATAAATTCAGTTATGCTACACACCAAACCTGTGTGAAAATAAACTTCAATAATATAAGCTCTTTTTTCTATAGAAAATGAAACATATTTCTGAAACACACTGTACTCTGTACTGTTTGCTACACTGCTAGCAACAGCGGCCGTAAGTTTGTGTGACTGACGTTAGCAAGGACATTAGTGAAAGGGGTGGGAGTCAAGTACATTCAGAAACGCAGGTACAATAAAAATTGAAGTAAAAATAAAATGATGTCCCTGTATGTCTCTACAGACCCATTGGAATTGGTAGTCACAGATTGGTATAGGTGATCGTGGGTGACAACGAGATGATTTTGAGGTTGACGTCCATTTTCAAAGCTCGTTTTTGGAAAGATGACACATCTTAAAAGTGGATTTTGATCTGAAAATGGTGCAGCCTTTCCATGTAAAGTGTATGGATACGTTCGCGACAGAAAAATGGGTTGCCTTCTTCTCGAACTGCTACTGATTTCGTTATCTTTCCCTCCATCGTACTGTGGAGTTATCGCGGCAGAGACGTCGAAAGTGTTGCCTACGTGAAAGGCTTAGCTTAAAATTGAGACATGTTTAGTGGTATTAAAACTTGATAATTCTAGTTATGAGAATTATGACGAAACTAGAAAAAGTAAAAGCTTACCTTATTGTAAATTACTTAAGGGGAGAGGATGGTATTTTTTGGTGAAAAATAAGTAAATTAAAAATTTTTTTTTTCTTTAAAATGCTCTGTGATATGCGTGGAATGCATTGCATAACATTTCGTGGGTATTTGTGCCCTTATCGGATGTTGAGTCGCCATTTTTGGACTTCCTGCGTTATGGACTTTTAAATCACTCGACCCCTTTTATTGTTGTTTCCGGTAAACTGAATTTTCAAATTTTTTTTTCTTTAAAATACTCTTTGATATATGTGTGGAATGCACTGCATAACATTTTGTGGGTATTTGTGCCCTTATCGGATGTTGAGACGCCATTTTTGGACTTCCTGCGTTATGGACTTTTAAATTACTCGACCCCTTTTATCGGTTTCCGGTAACTTCATTTTTTTGCTACATTGCCAGACAAAAATGGATATAATTTCTGAACTATTAAAGATACATGCATGAAATTTAGAACACACATTCTTTAGACTGTTAGGAAACATTTCTTTGTAACAGAATTTTGTTAATTGATTTCATTTTAAAACTACGTCAGTTTGTTTCCAAGAAAGGAATTCAGAAAAGTGTTATCAAATTTTAATTGTTTATTTTACACACGTAAGGACTAAAGTCAAAATTCTGTTACAGCCAGTTTCTAGAGCATACTTTTGCAAGTACATTGCAAAAAACGGAATGAATCTACCTTTAAAAATGGTTTAGATATATCGATTTAATTAAAATTCTGTATTGGGTTTTTCTTTTCAAATCTGGGACCCCCAAATAATATTTTTTCAAAATATTTATTTTTGGTTGAGTTTCTACAGGTATGAGCTCTCTACATACAAAAAATTAATATTTTACACCAAAAAGGAAAAAAGTTTAAAAAAATACTGTCCTCTCCCCTTAAATTGATACGAGTTCGGTCACATAAACTACAAAGAAGAGTGTCATCGTTTATGTGATAAATTGTGATGTTGCGACGCATAAAACCTAGTATTATAAGAAAGTATGTGTGATCTTCATGACACCGAAACATTTCTGTGTTAGGTATTTGCTTCTGTCAGATCTTGGCTATTATCTACGAGTATAGTATGTGACAATCATGTGGGACCCAAGAACGGGGAAGAGGACAGCGGGAAGACCAAGGATCCGATGGAGCGAGATGTTCAGGAGGGACGCTGGTAGACAGTGGAAAAGAACGGCGATGTGCAGGACATCATAGTAGATGCTCGGAAGAAAATGGAAGATCCTAAGTGACAAAGAGGACTGACATCAAACATCTAACTACTGTATTATCAGTGCATACCCTGTAGTGACTGAAAATGGACAAACATTAGAGACAGAAAATGAACAATCGTTAAGCATCAGGGAATAACTTTTTTGAGCGGAACATTAGGTTGTCAGGAATAGCTCCCCAGGCGAGTATAAGGAGGGCTTGACGCAGAAGACCATTGCCCTAATGGGATGTAGTGGGCTTAATTATTTATTCATTTATTTATTTATTTATACTTATTTATGTATTTATTTATTTATTTTTACTTATTTATGTATGTATTTATTTATTCATTTCTGTATGTATTTATATATTTATTTATTTATGTACGTATTTATTTATTTACGTATTTATTTATTTATTTATGTATTTATTTACGTATTTATTTATTTATTTATTTATTTATGTATTTATTTAATGTATTTATTTATTTACTTATGTATTTATTCATTTACGTGTTTATTTATGTATTTATTTATTTATTTATTCATTTCTGTATGTATTTATATATTTATTTATTTATGTACGTATTTATTTATTTACGTATTTATTTATTTATATATGTATTTATTTACGTATTTATTTATGTATTGGTTAATGTATTTATTTATTTATGTATTTATTCATTTACGTATTTATTCATTTACGTGTTTATTTATATATTTATTTATGTATGTATTTATTCATTTACGTATATATTTATTTATGTGTGTTTATTTATGTATGCATGTATTTATTTCTTTATTTCGTTTATTTATGTATGTATTTATTTTATTTATTTACGTATTTATTTTGTTTATGTATTAATTTATTTTTGTTTATTTATGTATTTATTTTGTTTATTTATTTATTTTGGTTATTTATGTATTTATTTAATTATTTATTTATGTATTTATTTATCTATTTATTCATATATTCATTTATTTATTTATGTATTTATTTTGTTTATTTATGTATTTATTTATTTTGGTTTTTATGTATTTATTTATTTAGGTATTTATTTATGTATTTATTTATTTTGGTTATTTATGTATTTATTTAGTTATTTTGTTTATTTATGTATTTATTTATTTATTTTGGTTATTTATTTTTTTATTTAAGTATTTATTTATGTATATATTTATCTATTTATTTATGCATGCATTTATTTATTTACGTATTTATTTTGTTTATTTATGTATTTATTTATTTTGGTTATTTATGTATTTATTTATTTTGGTTATTTAGGCCTATGTATTTATTTATTTAGGTATTTATTTATGTATTTATTTATTTTGGTTATTTATGTATTTATTTATGTATGTATTTTGTTTAGTTATGTATTTATTTATTTTGGTTATTTATGTATTTATTTATTTATTTTGTTTATTTATGTATTTATTTATTTATTTATTTTGGTTACTTTTAAGTATTTATTTATGTATTTATTTATCTATTTATTTATGCATGCATTTATTTATTTATGTATTTATTTTGTTTATTTATATATTTATTTATTTTGGTTATTTATGTATTTATTTATTTTGGTTATTTATGTATTTGTTTATTTTGGTTATTTATGTATTTATTTATTTTGGTTATTTAGGCCTATGTATTTATTTATTTAGGTATTTATTTATGTATTTATTTATTTTGGTTATTTATGTATTTATTTATTTATTTATGTATCTGTCTGTCTGTTAAAGCCTAATATTCTTGATATACAAAAGGGCGTATGATGAGTAGTGATCAAGACATTGGTCTCCACCTAGCTATCTTAAGTAGTGATCACAAAGAACAGCAGGGTTAGATTCGACGACTGTAGCATCCATGCAAAGAAATACTTCTCCTTAAACGTTGCTCTAAGGAACATATTTCATTATTGTATACAGTCTAGAGGGCAAGGTCATCTCATGCACCGTTTCAGATCCCCAGAAATATAAGCCGTCGGGCTGTGCTGTCTGAAGATCAAGGCTTTGTTAAAGGTATTGACTGTTAATCAATACTCTCGATGATGCTCTTCTGCAAGAAGCCGAACCGATTGCTGGTACTCATTCGCGTTATTTCAGTAGGTACTAGAACCTAGGCAGCCTATAAGCACGCTGCTTCAGACGTAACGACATAGCGCTGGTAAACGCCGTCATGTTCCAGGCTAACTCAGAGCTCTCTAATGACAGAGATACGAAACTTGCGTCACTAAAAGCCTACTCAGAAGTAGATGATTCCAGTAGGATATTATAAACTGTGGACAACTAACGGATTATTTGGTCATAAGAATAATATAATTACTAGTTCAGTCTTCTTACAGGGAATATGTTTATATTAAGGCACTAGAACTACTTGGCGAAATCCTAACGGATTATTTGGTCATAAGAATAATACAATTACAAGTTCAGTCTTCTTACATGGAATATGTTTATATTAAGGCACTAGAACTACTTGGCGAAATCCTAACGGATTATTTGGTCAGAAGAATAATATAATTACAAGTTCAGTCTTCTTACATGGAATATGTTTATATTAAGGCACTAGAACTACTTGGCGAAATCCTAACGGATTATTTGGTCAGAAGAATAATACAATTACAAGTTCAGTCTTCTTACATGGAATATGTTTATATTAAGGCACTAGAACTACTTGGCGAAATCCTAACGGATTATTTGGTCAGAAGAATAATATAATTACAAGTTCAGTCTTCTTACATGGAATATGTTTATATTAAGGCACTAGAACTACTTGGCGAAATCCTAACGGATTATTTGGTCAGAAGAATAATATAATTACATGTTCAGTCTTCTTACATGGAATATGTTTATATTAAGGCACTAGAACTACTTGGCGAAATCCTAACGGATTATTTGGTCAGAAGAATAATATAATTACAAGTTCAGTCTTCTTACATGGAATATGTTTATATTAAGGCACTAGAACTACTTGGCGAAATCCTAACGGATTATTTGGTCAGAAGAATAATATAATTACTAGTTCAATCTTCTTACAGGAAATATGTTTATATTAAGGCACTAGAACTACTTGGCGAAATCCTAACGGATTATTTGGTCATAAGAATAATATAATTACAAGTTCAGTCTTCTTACATGGAATATGTTTATATTAAGGCACTAGAACTACTTGGCGAAATCCTAACGGATTATTTGGTCATAAGAATAATATAATTACAAGTTCAGTCTTCTTACATGGAATATGTTTATATTAAGGCACTAGAACTACTTGGCGAAATCCTAACGGATTATTTGGTCAGAAGAATAATATAATTACTAGTTCAATCTTCTTACAGGAAATATGTTTATATTAAGGCACTAGAACTACTTGGCGAAATCCTAACGGATTATTTGGTCATAAGAATAATATAATTACAAGTTCAGTCTTCTTACAGGGAATATGTTTATATTAAGGCACTAGAACTACTTGGCGAAATCCTAACAGATTATTTGGTCATAAGAATAATATAATTACTAGTTCAATCTTCTTACAGGAAATATGTTTATATTAAGGCACTAGAACTACTTGGCGAAATCCTAACAGATTATTTGGTCATAAGAATAATATAATTACAAGTTCAGTCTTCTTACATGGAATATGTTTATATTAAGGCACTAGAACTACTTGGCGAAATCCTAACGGATTATTTGGTCATAAGAATAATATAATTACAAGTTCAGTCTTCTTACAGGGAATATGTTTATATTAAGGCACTAGAACTACTTGGCGAAATCCTAACAGATTATTTGGTCATAAGAATAATATAATTACTAGTTCAATCTTCTTACAGGAAATATGTTTATATTAAGGCACTAGAACTACTTGGCGAAATCCTAACAGATTATTTGGTCATAAGAATAATATAATTACAAGTTCAGTCTTCTTACATGGAATATGTTTATATTAAGGCACTAGAACTACTTGGCGAAATCCTAACAGATTATTTGGTCATAAGAATAATATAATTACAAGTTCAGTCTTCTTACAGGGAATATGTTTATATTAAGGCACTAGAACTACTTGGCGAAATCCTAACGGATTATTTGGTCATAAGAATAATATAATTACAAGTTCAGTCTTCTTACATGGAATATGTTTATATTAAGGCACTAGAACTACTTGGCGAAATCCTAACGGATTATTTGGTCATAAGAATAATATAATTACAAGTTCAGTCTTCTTACAGGAAATATGTTTATATTAAGGCAGTAGAACTACTTGGCGAAATCCTAACGGATTATTTGGTCATAAGAATAATATAATTACAAGTTCAGTCTTCTTACAGGGAATATGTTTATATTAAGGCACTAGAACTACTTGGCGAAATCCTAACGGATTATTTGGTCATAAGAATAATATAATTACAAGTTTAGTCTTCTTACAGGGAATATGTTTATATTAAGGCACTAGAACTACTTGGCGAAATCCTAACGGATTATTTGGTCATAAGAATAATATAATTACAAGTTCAGTCTTCTTACAGGAAATATGTTTATATTAAGGCACTAGAACTACTTGGCGAAATCCTAACGGATTATTTGGTCCTAAGAATAATATAATTACAAGTTCAGTCTTCTTACAGGAAATATGTTTATATTAAGGCACTAGAACTACTTGGCGAAATCCTAACGGATTATTTGGTCATAAGAATAATATAATTACATGTTCAGTCTTCTTACAGGGAATATGTTTATATTAAGGCACTAGAACTACTTGGCGAAATCCTAACGGATTATTTGGTCATAAGAATAATATAATTACAAGTTCAGTCTTCTTACAGGAAATATGTTTATATTAAGGCACTAGAACTACTTGGCGAAATCCTAACGGATTATTTGGTCCTAAGAATAATATAATTACAAGTTCAGTCTTCTTACAGGAAATATGTTTATATTAAGGCACTAGAACTACTTGGCGAAATCCTAACGGATTATTTGGTCCTAAGAATAATATAATTACAAGTTCAGTCTTCTTACAGGAAATATGTTTATATTAAGGCACTAGAACTACATGGCGAAATCCTAACGGATTATTTGGTCATAAGAATAATATAATTACAAGTTCAGTCTTCTTACAGGAAATATGTTTATATTAAGGCACTAGAACTACTTGGCGAAATCCTAACGGATTATTTGGTCATAAGAATAATATAATTACAAGTTCAGTCTTCTTACAGGAAATATGTTTATATTAAGGCACTAGAACTACTTGGCGAAATCCTAACGGATTATTTGGTCATAAGAATAATATAATTACAAGTTCAGTCTTCTTACATGGAATATGTTTATATTAAGGCACTAGAACTACTTGGCGAAATCCTAACGGATTATTTGGTCATAAGAATAATATAATTACAAGTTCAGTCTTCTTACAGGGAATATGTTTATATTAAGGCACTAGAACTACTTGGCGAAATCCTAACGGATTATTTGGTCATAAGAATAATATAATTACAAGTTCAGTCTTCTTACATGGAATATGTTTACATTAAGGCACTAGAACTACTTGGCGAAATCCTAACGGTTTATTTGGTCATAAGGATAATATAATTACAAGTTCAGTCTTCTTACAGGAAATATGTTTATATTAAGGCACTAGAACTACTTGGCGAAATCCTAACGGATTATTTGGTCATAAGAATAATATAATTACAAGTTCAGTCTTCTTACATGGAATATGTTTACATTAAGGCACTAGAACTACTTGGCGAAATCCTAACGGTTTATTTGGTCATAAGGATAATATAATTACAAGTTCAGTCTTCTTACAGGAAATATGTTTATATTAAGGCACTAGAATACTTGGCGAAATCCTAACGGATTATTTGGTCATAAGAATAATATAATTACAAGTTCAGTCTTCTTACATGGAATATGTTTATATTAAGGCACTAGAACTACTTGGCGAAATCCTAACGGATTATTTGGTCATAAGAATAATATAATTACAAGTTCAGTCTTCTTACATGGAATATGTTTACATTAAGGCACTAGAACTACTTGGCGAAATCCTAACGGTTTATTTGGTCATAAGGATAATATAATTACAAGTTCAGTCTTCTTACATGGAATATGTTTACATTAAGGCACTAGAACTACTTGGCGAAATCCTAACGGATTATTTGGTCATAAGAATAATATAATTACAAGTTCAGTCTTCTTACAGGGAATATGTTTATATTAAGGCACTAGAACTACTTGGCGAAATCCTAACGGATTATTTGGTCATAAGAATAATATAATTACAAGTTCAGTCTTCTTACATGGAATATGTTTACATTAAGGCACTAGAACTACTTGGCGAAATCCTAACGGATTATTTGGTCATAAGAATAATATAATTACAAGTTCAGTCTTCTTACATGGAATATGTTTACATTAAGGCACTAGAACTACTTGGCGAAATCCTAACGGATTATTTGGTCATAAGAATAATATAATTACAAGTTCAGTCTTCTTACAGGGAATATGTTTATATTAAGGTACTAGAACTACTTGGCGAAATCCTAAGAGATTATTTGGTCATAAGAATAATATAATTACAAGTTCAGTCTTCTTACATGGAATATGTTTATATTAAGGCACTAGAACTACTTGGCGAAATCCTAACGGATTATTTGGTCATAAGAATAATATAATTACAAGTTCAGTCTTCTTACAGGGAATATGTTTATATTAAGGTACTAGAACTACTTGGCGAAATCCTAACAGATTATTTGGTCATAAGAATAATATAATTACAAGTTCAGTCTTCTTACAGGGAATATGTTTATATTAAGGCACTAGAACTACTTGGCGAAATCCTAACGGATTATTTGGTCATAAGAATAATATAATTACAAGTTCAGTCTTCTTACATGGAATATGTTTATATTAAGGCACTAGAACTACTTGGCGAAATCCTAACGGATTATTTGGTCATAAGAATAATATAATTACAAGTTCAGTCTTCTTACATGGAATATGTTTATATTAAGGCGCTAGAACTACTTGGCGAAATCCTAACGGATTATTTGGTCATAAGAATAATATAATTACAAGTTCAGTCTTCATACAGGAAATATGTTTATATTAAGGCACTAGAACTACTTGGCGAAATCCTAACGGATTATTTGGTCATAAGAATAATATAATTACAAGTTCAGTCTTCTTACATGGAATATGTTTATATTAAGGCACTAGAACTACTTGGCGAAATCCTAACGGATTATTTGGTCATAAGAATAATATAATTACAAGTTCAGTCTTCTTACAGGGAATATGTTTATATTAAGGCACTAGAACTACATGGCGAAATCCTAACGGATTATTTGGTCATAAGAATAATATAATTACAAGTTCAGTCTTCTTACAGGGAATATGTTTATATTAAGGCACTAGAACTACTTGGCGAAATCCTAACGGATTATTTGGTCATAAGAATAATATAATTACAAGTTCAGTCTTCTTACAGGGAATATGTTTATATTAAGGCACTAGAACTACATGGCGAAATCCTAACGGATTATTTGGTCATAAGAATAATATAATTACAAGTTCAGTCTTCTTACAGGAAATATGTTTATATTAAGGCACTAGAACTACTTGGCGAAATCCTAACGGATTATTTGGTCATAAGAATAATATAATTACAAGTTCAGTCTTCTTACAGGAAATATGTTTATATTAAGGCACTAGAACTACTTGGCGAAATCCTAACGGATTATTTGGTCATAAGAATAATATAATTACAAGTTCAGTCTTCTTACAGGAAATATGTTTATATTAAGGCACTAGAACTACTTGGCGAAATCCTAACGGATTATTTGACAGCGAGAGGCATGTTATCTTCCGCCAGAAAGTAAAGACAACTTTCACAGTCAGCTGAGTTAGTCGTAGATTCCCTCAGTGAGGAATTCCCCACAAAATAAAGCACTACATTGCCGTCTGATGATACCTGACAGAAGCAGTAAAATAAAAACGGTGAGCCAGACGCTTCCTTCTGAACAAGCTTGTACTCTAAAGTCTACCAATTCTTTTTTGCCAGTTCATGGAAATTGTTCAGTGGCTGTCACCTCAACGCAAATCTCTTTGTCTACTTTATTTCTATGTCGTTCTTATTCAGTTTACTTTTTATTCCTCTTGCCTTCTTTTCTTGAATTGTGTCAGCCCCGTCTAATGGAACGTGAAGTGTATTGGAAAATTTGCTGTTGATGCAACTTTCTTGTTAGCATATTCCTGCAACACGGTGGCTTCTACATTTTTCTGCCGTTTTCACAGTTCTATAGATTGAACGCTATTCTCTAAGTGCATTGCAATAGTATTTCTAACTATAGATCCTCGGTAGGAACATATAGATTTATATCGTCTACTGGGATTGGATGTGTTTCTCTCTGGTGGGATGTTTTCTGTGTCATGTTCAGGCTATGTCCACCTCTTGACCATGAAGTTCCACTACTTGTTCATAACCCTTAATGTACTGTACTTAATAGGTTTATCTTTGTCATAATACTCATAATTATCTTCATAGCTATCTGCATACCTAGTTACGTTAAATTACAAAGAATATTCAGATAACTATACATTGGTAACTGGAAAATAGCGAAATTGCAGTCGGTGGAAAAATATGAAGCGTTAGGAAACCTGCCCCATATCTCATAGTAAAATTTCTTTGCAGAACTAAAAGTTACATTTGAATTGGTCATTGCTAAAAGGCCCTTTCTCCGTATTTTTGCAAAAATGAGTTGACTACAGATTCAACATCCTTACATATAAATACACAATCTGTGCTAAAAGGACTTTCCTCAAGCCTCATACACACGCACAGTTGAGCGTTTCATTTTTAGTGTCATGCTAAAATGCCCTTTCTCCAGGATAGAGGGCCTTCTAGCTGTGAACTTGTCATTTAGCGGTGCTTCCATCTGATGACAAACCTTTATATTTACTATACTATCAGCTATCTTTATTGTTTGAAGCGGTCTGTTTGTTCTGCTCTGATATTTATTTGTGTATTAATACAAATTATTATATTATACGCAATTTCGGCTAATTGAAATGGAGACAGAGTTTGAAAAGCAAAAAGAGCTGTAGTGATACTTGCAG
The DNA here is from genome assembly GCF_040183065.1 of Periplaneta americana. Taxonomy (NCBI): domain Eukaryota; kingdom Metazoa; phylum Arthropoda; class Insecta; order Blattodea; family Blattidae; genus Periplaneta; species Periplaneta americana. The sequence goes on along the minus strand of NC_091121.1, from coordinate 179,606,474 downwards.
TTGGAAACGAAATATATTAAAGAAAGCCAAAGTTAACATGTGACTTACTCTGGAAAATTGATGGCTGAAAGACGAACTAGTGAGGATTGTAGGTAAGTTCAAAATATTTACACTGAAATCACTGACGTAAATGAATATTGCATAAAAATGTTATTTCCTAAGGGCCACAAAAATCTTTATAGGCTAAACAAAATATTTACGCATGCACAAAAATAAAATCACTCATTAACTAGTGGCCCATGTTTTACAAAAGAGGTCTTTCTGTAGAATCTTATGGTAGAAAGGTACCTCGGTGTTCGAAGTTGTCATTCGCCCCTGCGAGTTATTATGAATATATGTACAATGCAAATGGGAAATTATTTTAAGTTCACTGCTAAAAGGCCCTTAAATTTGAATTTTTAATTAATAATATTATACAAACTACACGTGACAAGAAAATAAAAATTGTGCTTCTAGAAAGCACAAATATACCTTTATGATGGACAGTGACCACATTGCTCTACGAAGATTAGTATTTCTTAAAAACAGTTTTTTTCGATTTATTCAGAACTAACATTTTTGGACAAAGGGCCTTTTAGCAATGACCAATTCATTTGTTCGGAACAAATTTCTGCACATTTAAAGGACAAAACTAAAATTCCTTCAGTCATTTGTTATCATCAGAGCCCGGATTTGTATGCGAAATGCATGTTTATTTTTATACATTTAAAAGTATGCAGAAATGATATACTGTTCTCCAACCAATAGATTAACCGTGAAAGGAATGTGCTTACTATTGCGTCATCTATTGGAGCGAAGTAGATAGATAATATTACCGTTATAACGCCAGTTTAAAAATCATACGCTCTTCTGCATATGTTATTTCCTGTATGGAGGGATTAAAAGACCAGGAGATTAACAGTGATCTAATTTTATAACTAGGGTAGTATAAACATGTGTATATCATTGTTATCGTTTGTGCTTTGAGAGATAGCCAATAGAGATACGAGTACCCACGTGTGTGACCTTATGACATCAACATTCATTCACAGCATCACCCCGCTGCGTCTCATTCCGCAGAGACTTTCTCGTGGTTGGAGTACAGTACTTTGTAAGCCGCACCTTCACAGACATTTTGACTGGTGTTTGATAATGCATATAAATACATACTGTATTCCGGGGGAAAATGTATATTTCAAAATTTTAATGCAAAAATGCATATTTTACTGGTGAATATGATGTTAAATTATAATTACTAGCAGGCTACTATGCGGCACATTTTAGTGAAGTGAAAACAGTGTTAGATTCCTTAAATGCGGAAGATGCAGCTAGCATTCCGATAGGTCAGGAATGTTTTTCTCAAGATGGCATCGATAAAAATATCCAGTATATTTATAAGCGCTTGTCTAAATTACCTGAAATTATAATACATTTCGAGGCTCGAAATAATTCTTTGGGGTATTCACTTTCTCTGATAGATCAACTTTCGAATTTATTGTCTTCAGAAACTCACGTTATTCTAAAATTGCATTTACTTCCAAACCTATCTCCTTACTTGCTTCTAGTAAAATTCCCCTGTTTTCCCTAATCGTTTGTGGATTTTCTCCTAACATATTCACGTCATCCGCATAGACAAGCAGCTGATGTAACCCGTTCAATTCCAAACCCTGTCTGTTATCCTGGACTTTCCTAATGGCATATTCTAGAGCAAAGTTAAAAGGTAAAGATGGTATTTTGGATTTTGAAAAAAAAATATATTTTTAATCGTAAAAATATTTTTTCATATAGCAGAAGAACAATGTTTTACACATAGGCCTACTAATTATCATTTTTATACAAGATACAGTAATGGAGGGAAAAAATGTATCTTATCCTTGCTTTAGCCCGCAGTGAATTGGAAAATCATCCGACAGAAACGGACCTATACGGACTCTGCTGTACGTTTCACTGAGACATAAGAAATTCAAGCAATGGTTTTTCGAAGACACGCTATGAAATGTTTCGTATAAAATAATTTTTATCTCGAAAAGGAAGCAAAAACGAGTAAAATTACATTAATTTCTTTTGTTTGAAATATCTCAAAGAATAACCCCCTGTAATTAATGACATTGCTTACGATTCATTGTGTGTGTTATAAACTTCTTGGTGAAATATGTCCACAGAAAGTGCGTATTGCTCTCTTTTTCTTGCATTAATCTTCAGACAAAATTTCACACTTGAGCGATTGGACACAGTGCACCCCATTATGTGGGGTAAAAGTCGGTAGCTCGTGGTACAAATGGTTTTTTCCGAGCACAAGTAGAAGCTCTGTTATCGAAGGGTCAGGAAGTGGCGAATTGCCTCTTGGTATCTGGTGGCGTGCGTGCGTGCGTGATTTGCGTGTGGGTAATGAGTCCCTGGCAGGCTGTTAGGGTCAGCATCCTGGGGTGGACAGGCATCGCCCGGCTCTACTACAGCAGATGGGTGCCTGGTAGCAGATTACTACGTTACGGTATCTATAACGCTCCGTCATAACTTAGTTCTCTCACCAGGTATCAGGTATCAGTACTTGGAATACCGAGAACACGTCAATGTGTACAAATAATTTTGTGCGAGATCGTGCGTATTTGCTTGTTTTCCGAACAGAACCAATACGCGGTAAGTGTGAAATACCACATTCAGTATTCCCAACGTAACACACATAACAATTTCCCTCTTCTTACTGCTTAAGCGCGACATTCATTTTACTGCTTCAGGCTTTTAACATATTATTTTTAGAGACGTTTAACATAGTAATAATTATAAATTGGAAACTTACCACTGCAATTTCACCTAAATTGCAATGTTAATTATTGTTTTTAAATATTTGCAAAAATTAAGTAAAGTCTACTACTCCACGAAAATAGTAAACACAGAAAACATTTTAAGGCAACAATGTTGAAGATAGATATTTTTGTTTTGCAAATTTGCCGTCATTGAACAGAAACCAAGATGGAGATTTCATTGCAACTAGTTAGAAATTCTTCTTTCGCGTATGTAATAAACGATCTTCGCACAAAATAATGTACGATACACGAGCGGTATGTTTTCTTTCAATTCTCGGAAATTAAAAAAGCTGAACTACGTTTCGCTTTTTCAAACTTTTCCTTGAACATGAAAACTTCAACATACCGCTCTTGCAACGCATATTACTATTACATGTATTCTTTCCCCCTGATAAAAATTATACCACGTTCCTTTACCCTTTTATTCTTGCTCCTCCGTATATCATCCAACACCCTCTGGTTTTCTTGAACATTTTCTGCTTTTATTCTACTGTTCCCTTCTGTTTATTACCTTTTCTTCCTTCTCCGCTTCTTTCTCTCTCCCCTTGCTCGTTTCTCTATCTTCTTCCCCATCTTCTCTACTTCCTTCTCTTCACTGTTTCTGCATCCTCTTGTTTGTTTTTTTTTTTCCTCTTCCCACATCACTTTCCCCTATTTCTCCTACCGCTTCACTTTTTCCTCTTTCTTCCGCTTCTCTCTCTCTGTCTCTTTATCTCTCTCTCTCTTCCTCTCCCCTTTTCCCCTTTCCATTTCTCACCCTATAATTACTCCTCCGCTTCACTTCCTCTTACTTCTCAACTTCTATGCTGCTCCCGCTTCATCTCCTATTCCTTCTCCCGTTTCTCTCCTCTCGCCTCTCTTCCTCCTCCCTCTTCTCTTGCACCTCCTGCTTCTTTTCTCCTCTTATTGCAACGATTTAACAATTTGTTTCCGATAACTTTAGAATCCACTACAAATGCCATTCCACCATTAACTATCACCTTGTTTAACAGAAAAAAAAGTATTTTGTATTCCGAACTCATGCTTAAGGGGGGAGGCAGGTGATAAATTGAATTTTAGGAAATATGGAAGCTAAAAATGTGAAAATTAATTTTTCTCTTTTTTTTTTCTTTATGTAAAACAACTAGGAAAAATTTGATCTTTTTTTATATTTGAAAAATTATTTTTGAAATTTGAAAAAAAGTATGATACCAAAAAAAAAAGCCTAGAAGTTTTCCAAATTTTCACATTGAAGTCTGTTTTTTTTTTTTTAATCTAGGATTGTATGTGAAGTAAAACTGGACATTTGCAGTTCAGTGCTGTTATTACTTTTCATTTTTTTTTTAATATTACTCTAAGCGGTTTAGTACAAAACTAAATTTAATAATTTCTGAGCAGTATAGTATAGTATGCACCTTCTAGCACAATTTCTGTGGCAGTTTTACGATTTTTTTAAATATATAATCTTTTTTTAGTAGGTTATTTTACGACGCTTTATCAACAGCTCAGGTTATTTAGCGTCTGAATGTGATGAAGGTGATATTGCCGGTGAAATGAGTCCGGGGTCCAACACCGAAAGTTACCCAGCATTTGCTCATATTTGGTTGAGGGAAAACCCCGGAAAAAACCTCAACTAGGTAACTTGCCAGGTAAAAAAAAAAAACATTAAATTTCAAAGTTTTAATGCATGGGGCATTTAAAGCGCAGCTATTTAAAAATGACTGATTTATGACTGGTTTCAGACGGCGTAACTACCTGAAACTTTTTGAATACATTCTTCAAAGCATAAGACTTTCTTTCTACGAAAAATGAAAACCAGACGTTTGAGATGGGCAGGGCATGTAGCACGTATGGGCGAATCCAAAAATGCATATAGAGTGTTAGTTGGGAGGCCGGAGGGAAGAAGACCTTTCGGGAGGCCGAGACGTAGATGGGAAGGTAATATTAAAATGGATTTGAGGGAGGTGAGATATGATGGTATGGCCTGGATTAATCTTGCTCAGGTTAGGGACCAATGGCGGGCTTATGCGAGGTCGACAATGAACCTCCGGGTTCCTTAAAAGCCATTTGTAAATAAGAAAAATGAAAAATGTGATTATTGGAAATTACGAACTTCCACCTGTCTGTCCCCTTAAGTAATCAGTGTACCTTGATTTGTTTATCACTTTATTTATCGCAAACTGCTCCTTTTTAGTCGCCATGTAATACAGTTCAAACTCTACGTATTCTGTTTCTTCTATTCTGAGTTCTCTAATAAAATGTATTATTACGTCAAGCATAGCACATACTAAGTGAAAGGCATGTTGGGTTCGATAAGTATAATTAATACTTACTTACTTACTTACTTACTTACTTACTTACTTACTTACTTACTTACTTACTTACTTACTTACTTACTTACTGGCTTTTAAGGAACCCGGAGATTCATTGCCGCCCTCACATAAGCCCACCATTGGTCCCTATCCTGAGCAAGATTCATCCAGTCTCTACCATCATATCCTACCTTCCTCAAATCCATTTTAATATTATCTTCCCACCTACTTCTCGGCCTCCCCAAAGGTCTTTTTCCCTCCGGCCTCCCACTAACACTCTATATACATTTCTGGATTCGCCCATACGTGCAAACGTCTGGATTTTATGTTCCTAATTGTCAGGTGAAGAATACAATGCGTGCAGCTCTCCGTTGTGTAACTTTCTCCATTCTCCTGTAACTTCATCCCTCTTAGCCCCAAATATTTTTCTAAGAACCTTATTCTCAAACACCCTTAATCTCTGTTCCTCTCTCAAAGTGAGAGTCCAAGATTCAAAACCATACAGAACAACCGGTAATATAACTGTTTTATAAATTCTAACTTTCACATTTTTTGACAGAAGACTGGATGATAAGAGCTTCTCAACCGAATAATAACAGGCATTTCCCATATTTATTCTACGTTTAATATCCTCCCGAGTGTCATTTATATTTGTTACTGTTGCTCCAAGATATTTGAATTTTTCCACCTCTTCGAAAGATAAATCTCAAATTTTTATAGTTCCATTTCGTACAATATTCTGGTCACGAGTCATAATCATATACTTAGTCTTTTCGGGATTTACTTCCAACCCTATCTCTTTACTTGCTTCAACTAGAATTTACGCGTTTTCCCTAATCGTTTGTGGATTTTCTCCCAGCGTATTCCGTCACCCGCATAGACAAGAAGCTGATGTAACCCGTTCAACTCCAAACCCTGTCTATTATCCTGAACGTTCCTAATGGCATATTCTAAAGCGAAGTTAAAAAGTAAAGGTGATAGTGCATCTCCCTGCTTTAGCCCACAGTGAATTTGAAAAGCGTCAGATAGAAACTGGCCTATACGAACTCTGCTGTAAATTTCACTAAGACACATTTTAATTAATCGAACTAGTTTCTTGGGAATACCAAATTCAATAAGAATATTATATAAAACTTCTTTCTTAACCGAGTCATACGCCTTTTTTAAATATATGAATAACTGATGTACTGTACCCTTATACTCCCATTTTTTCTCAAATGTCTGTCGAATACAAAAAATCTGATCAATAGTTGATCTGTTACGCCTAAAACCACACTGATGATCCCTATTAATTTCATTACATATGGAGTTAATCTTCTCAAAAGTATATTCGATAAAATTTTGTACGACGTCAACAAAAGTGATATTCCTCGAAAGTTACTACAGTTAGTCTTGTCCCCCTTCGTACAATTTTAAATATTATTTATTGTAGCAGATACTAGCCTTAGTTTTTAATAATTTGGTTTTTGTGTTCATAAAGGTATTCGGTACTGCCAAATTATTTCATATTATTGAACATTTTAACCACCCGCACATTGTTCATCATTTTGACTGCTGTGTACTTGGTTATTTTAGATTTTGTTTTCACGCATACGTTCATAACCATATATGTTCGTATTGGTTACCTTTCTAACTTTGTTTGTCCGGACATATACTCCAATGATTATATACATACCAGAGATATAAGTGTTCATCTTATGTTTCTGTTGCCACGAGACCTGAAGATGCCATACTTACTTTCACTGTGTATTACCTTATGTCATAATTTAATCACTTGAATGAGTGTTCTTGATAAGTAACTTTGACGGCAATAAACCCATAAATATTTCAAATTTTATAGCACATACGGTTTGTGTATTCGATATAGTTGCAACGACGATTGGTGATCACACAACTGCTTGTCCAATTACAGTCGCTTTTATTCTCTGTACGCAAAGCATAGAGTGGACTGGGGAAATTAAAACTGTTAAATAACGGGTAACTTCACAATAACTACTTTCCATTGATCGACGTTCGGCGAACTTTAGCACATTATTTTTAATGCCGTTCTTGAATTATGCACAGTGCAAGTCGCAATAATAACTAGCCATAGAAATGACAGACAATTTTATGAAACTCCATGGAAACTTTTGTCTTTATCATCGACTGGGGAACATAATTATATTACTTTGGACTTACATAGGCTAGATGTCACTTGTTTCAAGTCATCCCATGAATTTTTAAACACTTATGTAATGAAAAATGCCAATGCCATGACATAGATAGTGCACTCCCAGCTTGTAGAAATACAAACAAACGCAATAAATAAATGGGAGATACAGGATGATTAAAAGAGTAAAAGGAGAAGCATAAGGGTAATGAATATGGAAAGAATTAAAAGAAATTGAGAATGGGAAGAATCAAAAGAAGGAATAATGTAAGAAGAATTAAAAGGAGGAAGAATTAAAGGAATGTGGACGAACTAAAAGAAGGATGGATTGTGGGGGATTAAAAGAAAGAAGAATCTGGGGAAAGACTAAAAGAAGGGATAATGTGGAAAGGACTAAAAGTAGGAAGAATGTGGGAACTATTAAAAGACGGGAGAATGTGGAAAGGACTAAAAGAAGGAAGAATATGGGAAGTATTAAAAGAAGGGAGAATGTGGGAAGGAGTGAAAGAAGAAAGAATATGGGAAGTATTAAAAGAAGGGAGAATGTGGGAAGGAGTGAAAGAAGAAAGAATATGGGAAGTAATAAAAGAAGGGAGAATGTGGGAAGGAGTGAAGGAAGAAAGAATATGGGAAGTATTAAAAGAAGGGAGAATGTGGAAAGGAGTGAAAGAAGAAAGAATATGGGAAGTATTAAAAGAAGGGAGAATGTGGGAAGGAGTGAAAGAAGAAAGAATATGGGAAGTATTAAAAGAAGGGAGAATGTGGGAAGGAGTGAAAGAAGAAAGAATATGGGAAGTATTAAAAGAAGGGAGAATGTGGAAAGGACTAAAGGAAGGAGGAATATGGTAAGTATTAAAAGAAGGGAGAATGTGGAAAGGACTAAAAGTAGGAGGAATATGGGAAGTATTAAAAGAAGGGAGAATGTGGAAAGGACTGAAGGAAGGAGGAATATGGGAAGTATTAAAAGAAGGGAGAATGTGGAAAGGACTAACAGAAGGAGGAATATGGGAAGTATTAAAAGAAGGGAGAATGTGGAAAGGACTAAAGGAAGGAGGAATATGGGAAGTATTAAAAGAAGGGAGAATGTGGGAATGAGTGAAGAAGAAAGAATATGGGAAGTATTAAAAGAAGTGAGAATGTGGGAAGGAGTGAAAGAAGAAAGAATATGGGAAGTATTAAAAGAAGTGAGAATGTGGGAAGGAGTGAAAGAAGAAAGAATATGGGAAGTATTAAAAGAAGGGAGAATGTGGGAATGAGTGAAAGAAGAAAGAATATGGGAAGTATTAAAAGAAGTGAGAATGTGGGAAGGAGTGAAAGAAGAAAGAATATGGGAAGTATTAAAAGAAGGGAGAATGTGGGAAGGAGTGAAAGAAGGAAGAACATAAGTATTAAAAGAAGGGAGAATGTGGGGAGGAGTGAAAGAAGGAAGAACATAAGAATTAAAAGAAGGGAGAATGTGGGAAGGAGTGAAAGAAGGAAGAATATAAGAAGTATTAAAAGAAGGGAGAATGTGGGAAGGAGTGAAAGAAGGAAGAGTATAAGAAGTTAAAAGAAGGGAGAATGTGGAAAGGAGTGAAAGAAGGAAGAATATAAGAAGTATTAAAAGAAGGGAGAATGTGGGAAGGAGTGAAAGAACGAAGAACATAAGAAGTATTAAAAGAAGGAAGAATGTGGAAAGGACTAAAGGAAGGAGGAATATGGGAAGTATTAAAAGAAGGGAGAATGTGGGAAGGAGTGAAAGAACGAAGAACAGAAGAAGTATTAAAAGAAGAGAGAATGTGGAAAGGACTAAAGGAAGGAGGAATATGGGAAGTATTAAAAGAAGGGAGAATGTGGGAATGAGTGAAAGAAGAAAGAATATGGGAAGTATTAAAAGAAGTGAGAATGTGGGAAGGAGTGAAAGAAGAAAGAATATGGGAAGTATTAAAAGAAGTGAGAATGTGGGAAGGAGTGAAAGAAGAAAGAATATGGGAAGTATTAAAAGAAGGGAGAATGTGGAAAAGAGTGAAAGAAGAAAGAATATGGGAAGTATTAAAAGAAGGGAGAATGTGGGAAGGAGTGAAAAAAGGAAGAACATAAGAAGTATTAAAAGAAGGGAGAATGTGGGAAGGAGTGAAAGAAGGAAGAGTATAAGAAGTTAAAAGAAGGGAGAATGTGGAAAGGAGTGAAAGAAGAAAGAATATAAGAAGTATTAAAAGAAGGGAGAATGTGGGAAGGAGTGAAAGAACGAAGAACATAAGAAGTATTAAAAGAAGGAAGAATGTGGAAAGGACTAAAAGAAGGAGGAATATGGGAAGTATTAAAAGAAGGGAGAATGTGGAAAGGACTAAAGGAAGGAGGAATATGGGAAGTATTAAAAGAAGGGAGAATGTGGAAAGGACTAAAAGAAGGAGGAATATGGGAAGTATTAAAAGAAGGGAGAATGTGGGAATGAGTGAAAGAAGAAAGAATATGGGAAGTATTAAAAGAAGTGAGAATGTGGGAAGGAGTGAAAGAAGAAAGAATATGGGAAGTATTAAAAGAAGGGAGAATGTGGAAAAGAGTGAAAGAAGAAAGAATATGGGAAGTATTAAAAGAAGGGAGAATGTGGGAAGGAGTGAAAGAAGGAAAAACATAAGAAGTATTAAAAGAAGGGAGAATGTGGAAAGGAGTGAAAGAAGGAAGAATATAAGAAGTATTCAAAGAAGGGAGAATGTGGGAAGGAGTGAAAGAACGAAGAATATAAGAAGTATTAAAAGAAGGGAGAATGTGGGAAGGAGTGAAAGAAGGAAGAATATGGGAAGTATTAAAAGAAGGGAGAATGTGGGAAGGAGTGAAAGAAGGAAGAATATGGGAAGTATTAAAAGAAGGGACAATGTGGGAAGGAGTGAAAGAAGAAAGAATATGGGAAGTATTAAAAGAAGGGAGAATGTGGGAAGGATTAGGAGGAGGAAGAATATGGGGAGATTAGATGAGAGAAGAATGTGGGAAGAATTAAAAGACGGAAGAGTATAGGAAGAAATAAAAAAGGAAGAAGAAGAGAATTGACTAAGAAGATGGACAAAATGTAAATCAAAAGGAAGGAAAGGAAAAAGAATGTTGAAATAAAAAGATAACTCAAAATGTGGAGCTGGTGTAGGAAGAGGAGGACGTTCATACTGATTACGTGTGTTTTGAGATATACTATTTTATGTCTGCATATTTTGTCACATAATAAAGTTTGACATATTAGAGGTCTTCAATTATAATTTCTTAGCCATCACATGCTTAGATAAATGTAGAACGGATAAATAAAATATGCGAGTGGGTTTCTATGGAAATTAGAAAACGTGGCAGACGTAGAGAAGTGCACGTAGCTGGTGAAGGGGGCATGTTGAAAGCTTGAGAATGAAGACCGAGGAGAGAAGATAAGTAGCAGATTAGGAAGCAGAAGACAGCTTGGGTTGTATACGTATGTAAGGACTTACCTCTGTATACCTCGGTTCGACACCGTCTAGAGGTCCACAGAGACAAGCAGTTCCAATTTCATTCCACGACCTAAATTACACATTGTCTGGAGTGGTGTTTAGCTTCTGTTTTTTTTTTTTTACTTTGCGCTTTGTTTTATTTTCAAGCTTCTCAGTCTAATCTACAATGAATATTCACTTCACTTCGTTTGTTTTACTGCTTACAAATTAAATTAAACGTTTGAATAATTTATCACCCCTTAAATTACTTTTATGAAAATTGTATCTGTTGGGATTGGTTGTGAGATAGTGTGTTGGAATATCTGTGGTCTATTCTCGAACCCATTTCTTACAAATAAAGCTTTTCTTAGTTTCAGCAACAAATTATTATTATTATTATTATTATTATTATTATTATTATTATTATTATTATTATTATTATTATTATTATTATTATTATTATTATTATTGCTGTTGCTAATTTATCTATATTTTTCTGTCAAGAGTCGGGAGCTTTTTGTTATAGCAACATCTGCATTTTTACAGAAATGCAAAATTTTCAAACCTTCATTTCAATGGCACAAATCCGGTTATTTTATAAACTTGTTATGTCAATAGATGCCGCTTGAAATGAAGTGAAGAGAACTGTATTATACTTTACTTACTTACTTACTGGCTTTTAAGGAACCCGGATGTTCATTGCCGCCCTCACATAAGCCCGCCATTGGTCCCTATCCTGAGCAAGATTAATCCAGTCTCTACCATCATATCCCACCTCCCTCAGATCCATTTTAATATTATCTTCCCACCTACGTCTCGGCCTCCCCAAAGGTCTTTTTCTCTCCTGCCTCCCAACTAACACTCTATATGCATTTCTGGATTCGCCCATACGTGCTACATGTCCTACCCATCTCAAACGTCTGGATTTTATGTTTCTCCATTCTCCTGTAACTTCATCCCTCTTAGCCCTAAATTTTTCCTAAGAACCTTATTCTCAAACACCCTTAATCTCTGTTCCTCTCTCAAAGTGAGAGTCCAAGTTTCACAAGCATACAGAACAACCGATAATATAACTGTTTTATAAATTCTAACTTTCAGATTTTTTGACAGCAGACTGGATGATAAAAGCTTCTCAACCGAATAATAACAGGCATTTCCCATATTTATTCTGCGTTTAATTTCCTCCCGAGTGTCATTTATGTTTGTTACTGTTGCTCCAAGATATTTGTATTTTTCCACCTCTTCGAAAGATAAATCTCCAATTTTTATAGTTCATTTCGTACAATATTCTGGTCACGAGACATAATCATATACTTAGTCTTTTCATTATAAGCCTACTCAAAATTTGAATTTTTGGACTTGTCCGATTTTTGCTATCAACCCTTCGATTTTTTTTCCTGCCATCTCATTTTTGATAACTAAGTCCTGGTCCTTTCGTCATCGAATTCAATGATCCTCATTTAAGATTGGAAACAGTTAACATGACTGTGTTTTACACAGTTATGAATGTAAATTTATTATTTCGGGAGTAAAACATGGTAAGTGACGTTGTAGTGTTTTGAAGTTATTACTAGCAGGTAGGTAAACATTTATATATGCATTAGTTTGTATAATTATCATGAAAGTAAAATGTGTTTACTTCTGCCATCTGTTGAGATGTTGGGAAACTAACTTCTGCATTATGCGCAGAATGTAAGATACCACGTTTTACGCTACATATCTCTTTTTTTTTTATCGAACTGTCAAATACCATGATGATGAGAATGATTGGAAGTTATATCGAGGAAACTTTACAGTAGCAAGTGGGAAATCTCTGCGTGGAGCCTTAATTACTGTCCTGATTTTATTAATCATAAGGTTTCCACCCCCGCTCGTCGCAGGGCTTTGCTCTCATCTATTTCTTTCTCCTTGCGCTGTTAATACAACCTCAGGGCCCGTTCTGATGCCATCACTACTTAATCTGTCCAATCTTGTGCAGTCTTTTACTGCCCTGGGCAACTTCATTTCTGTTGCTACGTCAAGCCGGGGATTTTTTGGTTCATCACCCCCAACTTCCACCACCGTACAACAAAGTGGGAATTGATCCGTCTTGTTCTTTGTCTGCAGCTTATGAGTGGTAATTAAGTTTCCCTCGCGCCCACCCTTCAACCCTAGGGTCAGAATTGTATGCCGCAAGTCTACCCTTGATGCGTTGCCTTCCATGACAGCAGAGTCAAAATTACTGGAATGATATCCTTCAGATATGGAATTCTTTACATTAAACATATTTACATATAATGTTTTCTTACGGTATAACTAGCACTGTTTTAAAGTTTTTTGCTTGGTTATTGAATGACGCTGTATCAACAACTAGCTTATTTAGCATCGATGAAATTGATGATAGAAAGATGATATTTGGCGAGATGAGGCCGAGGATTCGCCATAGATTACCTGACGTTATATTATACACACTACTTAAAGGGTGTAATTGATATCTTTTTATTTGAATTATCCTATCAGTGAGGAAGTGTTTGTGTCAGTGAAGTCTATTGTGTAAGTGAAGTGTGTTGGTGTCAGTGAAGTGGCTGTGCAATGTATTTGAACAGTGAAATGGTTAGAAGTGTTAGTGAAATCAGGTAGAATCAGTGCAGTGAATGAGTTGACAGCGAAATAAGTGTAGTGCCGAAAGGTACTTGTGCAGGTATGAACCTGTCACACTCATGGGTCTTGGTTCGAACTTAAGGTTAAGATACAAATTAGATTCACTTTCAATGTTTTTTTTTTAGTGACCATGCTTCATTTAATATAGGATGCTACTTGTTATTATTTATTATTATTATTATTATTATCATTATTATTACTATTATTATTAATTATTGTTTTTATTAGTTGTTTATTATTGTCATTATTGGGTGTAATTAGTTACCACTGCCACTGGGTATATACACATTTGCAGTGTGAATAAATACATGCATACATTCGCCTTATGTCTGGGGAAAATCTCGGAAAAACGCAACCAGGTAATCAGTCCAAGCGGGAATCGAACCCACGCCCGAGCACAACTCCGGATCAGCAGGCAAGCGCTCTACCGACTTAGCTATACCGGTTGCTCTATTACATTGTAATGTATCGTACATTATTCAGTTATATCATAATATGATATTGCATTATATATAGTAGGTATACCAGCGCCGGGTATGTTATGTTACCGGTATAATACTAGGTTAGGGAACGTTGACTAGGGGCCGGTTAGGGACGACTATTTGCACATCGGCCATACTGAGGCCTATTGTGCAACCCGAATTTATGGGATGAATGAGGATGAGGTGTACCAGCCCACTGGCCGCATGTTACCCATCACCCGCTCACCCATTGAGGGCCCCCTACTCCCCCTGTCCTAAGTTCACACCGCCTAAGTGACCAAGCAACACAGCGGCCCTTGTTAAGGTATCGAAGCGCCCTTCGAAGTGCTTTTAAGGAATGAATCCTGGCAGAGGTAAGGCTGGGAATCCAGGGACGCCCCCTTCCGTAAGCGGACGAAGACATGCGTCTTGATCTGAATATGTCTAAGGAATGAGATGAAGATGAGAAATATAAATTCTTTTTCTACAAGGGAGGGGAAGGAAAATGGGCCGTGACAAAGAAAATTCCAACCCGGCATTTGCCTAAGTAACTGTGGAAAACCACGGAAAAATCACAGTTAGGTTGGTCGGTCCGGGAATCGAACCACGGATCTCCCGAATGCGAATCTCACACATCGCTCGTTTCTGTTGTTTTATATTATATTATATCCTATATTATATTATATTACTGTTTAGTAGCAACGCAGAACTTCACGGATTGTATTCTTCACCTGACATAATTAGGAACATTAAATCCAGACGTTTGAGATTGGCAGGGCATGTAACACGTATGGGCAAATCGAGAAATGCATATAGAGTGTTAGTTGGGAGACCGGAGGGAAAAAGAACTTTGGGGAGGCCGAGACGTAGATGGGAGGGTAATATGAAAAGTGGGTTTGAGGGAGATGGAATATGATGATTGGTCTTGCACTGGATAGGGACCGATGGCGGGCTTATGTGAGGGCGGCAATGAACCTTCGGCTTCCTTAAAAGCCATTTTTAAGTAAGTAAGTACTGTTTAGTAAACTGTTCTTGAATTTATTGTAGTTTCATTTTTTTTTATTACTTTCTTCTTCATAATCTCAATTTAAATGTTTTCCTTTAGTTATTCATCTATCTCCGTCCTGATATGTCTTTATTAGTTTGTTTGTATTTCCTCCATTTCTTTTCATTGTCATTCAACATTCCACTGCTTCTGTCCGATCCAAATCGTTTTTCTGTTTACCTACCATATGCGGAGGTTACGAACAAAACCGGTAATTTCCAAAATAGTATTTTTTTTTCAGAAAGTAGAAAAACTGTATCGAGCCTTCACTTTACCCCAAATTGAACGACAATTTTGTGTATCGCGCATGTTAGATCCGTTCTAATGGTGTCAATTATCATTATTTTAGTCATTTTCTATGCCTTTTGTAGACACAAATCTTTTGGAAATGTCCGGTTTCGTTTTAAAATGTGAGGGAAATATTCACTTTTGTTCGTAAAAAGCTATTTGACATTTATAACAGTAAAACATACACGTCACTTACATAAACTGTGTCATGGAGTAACTAATATAACATTACATGGTAATTATGTAGTAAGCATCGGCCAGGCAATATTCCAGCAATAGGGGTTCAAAGTACATAGGCTTACATTACCAAATATATACATACACTTCAATTAAATTTTGAAAATTGTCAACTGACTAGCATATTGTGAGTTCCTTTACACTTTAACGGGAAAATATGTGCCAGGACCTCTACTGTGGCAAGATGGCAGCCTGGCCGGTGCTTACTACATAATCACCCGTACCGTAACACTTTTACAACAATTTCGATTAAAATACATTTAGCTGAACTATGTGAATTCACATTGTATGAAAATAAAAATATGAATTGAATAACATATCTCCGAAGATATCCACTTTCATTCTATTGTCTCATGGAAAAATGAATATAGGCCATTATAACACGTTTATAACAATTTCAATTAGCAATAAGATTATTACAACTCTTGCAGATGGAAGTGGAAGTGACCGATTTTGAGTGGACTGGTAATTCCAACACATGGAAATGTCTGTTTTTAATACAAGAAAGACAATGAAAATATTGGCATTAGAATGATATGGAATTATTCGGTTTTGATTGAGAATACTGATTTCACCGTACTGTTTCTAATGGAAATGATCGAATTAGGGTGAAAACAGTAACATATTCAGAAATATGCCTCTCTAAACATACCGAAATTTCACCCCCCAAAAAAACTCATTTTTCGTTTCCGGTGGAAATGACCGGTTTTGTTCCAAACCTCAAATTTATTATGTCTCTACTGACTACTCTTGTATTAATTTCCTACTGAGCTTTTCTTCAACTATGTAATGTTCCCTCATAAATCAGCTTTGCATTTATTTATATAATAGTAATATGCGTTACAAGAGCGGTATGTTGAAGTTTTCATGTTCAAGGAAAAGTTTGAAAAAGCGAAACGTAGTTGATTATTTTGTGCGAAGATCGTTTATTACATACCTGAAAGAGGAATTTCTAATTAGTTGCAATGAAATCTCCATCTTGGTTTCTGTTCAATGACGGCAAATTTGCAAAACAAAAATATCTATCTTCAACATTGTTGCTTTAAAATGTTTTCTGTGTTTACTATACTCCAGCAGGCCGTGAAATACGTCTGTCTTCCCCCCCCCAGTCTATGATGAGTCTGGAATCTTGTTGATTTTTTCACGGCTTCCTTAATGTTACTTGCATCACGAATGCAGTAACTTTAGTGGAGTTGTAGAGTTTACTTAATTTTTGCAAATATTTAAAAACAATAATTAACAGTGCAATTTCGGTGAAATTGCAGTGGTAAGTTTCCAATTTATAATTATTACTATACTGAACGTATTTAAAAATAATATGTTAAAAGCCTAAAGCAGTAAAATGAATATGTCACTTAAGCGGTAAGAAGAGGGAAATTGTTATGTGTGTTAGGTTGGGAATACTGAATGTGGAATTTTAGACTTTCCGCGGATTGGTTTTGTGCGGAAACCAAGCAAATACGCACGATCTCGCACAAAATTTATTTCCTTCCACCTTCTCTTTTTCTTTTATTCGTATTCATTCCGTTCCTTTTTGCGTAATTTTCTGTCATCACTTTCTTTTTTAGATTATTGTATAATGATTGTGTATTTATTCTAGTGTCATTTTCTCCGTCTACTCTTCTGTCTGTTAGTAGATCTTTTTCTCCTTCGGATCGGTTATTGCATTGTTTTCTTTTCATACCTGTATATAACAAATTTTCTTTCGATTCGTCACTGCAGCCTCTTTCTTTCTCTTTACTTCATTTCTTTCATATTTCACACATTCGGTTTTCGACATTTTCTTTGCACTTGTTCACTGTGTTATTTTCGCCTGTTACATTAAATTTATTTCTGTACTTATTTTTATTCTCTGCCAGGCGTTATTAAATTCCTGCATGTATTCCTAGCTGTTATTAAGTTTTAACGTGGCACCAGGGTGTGACATTGCACAAAACCAGGAGCACACGATCTTAATCCGAAGGGATATTGACTTTCTGGAAGTATATTTTGACATGAATATGACATTGATATCATGTCTTTATATTCACTTTTACAAGGCTGTGGAGAATTCTCTAGGGCCTTTCTTTATAGCTGAAAGAAACGTACTTTCTTTTTGTGCTCCTTTTTACTCCAGAGAACATGAAATATTGGCAGAGTCCTGACATGAATGTATAAGATATAAAATAGTTCTCTACTGTCAATGTGCGCTGTGAACCGTTGCTAGGACTGCTGTCTGTTCCCTTTTTAATAATTTCGCTGTAGTTTTATCAAAGGTATCTTCTGAGATATTTGCCCTCGATTGTCATATGCGAACAGAGTGGGCGGAGTTCTGAATTGTCAGTTTTTTATGCGAATTTTTTTCAAGGTGCGCTTTTGCATATTTCACGAGATGTATTTTCTATCTCTCATTTGAAATCGATTTTCCATTCGTTTTAGAATTGAATTGCGTTGGAACGTTGTGTGGATTGGGTAGAATGCTGGAACTGCCTAGTGCTTCACATTATGTGGGGATTAGCGTTTTCGTATCAAATCTGACGGAATGGAGTCGTGTTAAGCATTCCTTTAGTAATGTGCGAAGTAGAAACGAAGTCAATTTGTTGGAAAATTGTAGTGTTTGCTTATACTGTTTAGAAACTCTTCTTGTTTTTTATTTATACGATGTATATAGAAACATATTCCATGTTCAGTTGTAGTTGGTTTACATATTGTTCTATAAATGCCTGATTTAATTTCTTTTCAGCATTTTAAAAAGTAATTTCTGACAAATAATGACAAATCTACGATTGTCCCTCGATTGCTATATCTGTCAGTATATCAGTTCATAACAATTCTTTTCTTCCATCTTCATATCAGTCAGTTTTTAATATCTATTCTAACCTGATAAATTTATAAAGCAGACGCTGTCATATTGAAATATCTTAATACAGCATTCATAACGAGTTATTACACACACACACACACACACATATATTAACAACCAGAAATTACAATTGCAACGAGGATATATTTTTTTTTTCAAACCTGACATGTTCAGTATGCGAAAATAGACTTCAGATCCCAAAAACTTACAAATTTGGAATGAACAAAATATTTTCATTGGTGAAATATTAAAACTCTTTCCATATAATTAGAATTTATAAAAGAGTTATATTACCGGTTGTTCTGTATGTTTGTGAAACTTGGACTCTCATTTTGAGAGAGAACAGAGTCAAAGGGTGTTTGAGAATAAGGTACTTAGGAAAATATTTGGGGCTAACAGGGATAAAGTTACAGGAGAATGGAGAAAGTTACACAACGCAGAACTGCACGCATTGTATTTTTCACGTGAAATAATTAGAAACGTTAAATCCAGACGTTTGAGATGAGCAGGGCATGTAGCACGTATGGGTGAATCCAGAAATGCATATAGAGTGTTAGTTGGGAGGCCGGAGGGAAAAAGATCTTTGGGGAGGCCGATACGTAGATGGGAGGATAATATTAAAATGGATTTGAGTGAGGTGGGATATGATGGTAGGGACTGGATTAATCTTGCACAGGATAGGGACCGATGGCGGGCTTATGTGAGGGCGGATATGAACATCCGGTTTCCTTAAATCCATTTGTAAGTCGAGTCAAACAAATAGCTCAACACTACTGTATCTGTTTCAATAAATCTTTCCATGAAATTGTGTTTTCTTTCTGTAAACGGCCTTCGTAATTGCACTCGAGTGGCCAAAATTTGTATAAGCACTTTTATTGGCATTATTAACATGCTATAAGAAAAAAATAACTTTATCTGCCCGCAGGACAATGTTTGCTTATGAGATTTTTCATGGTTTTCATGCTACAAACCCAAATTCCGGATTGGAAATTTATATACCACGATTCATCACTGTCTTAATCACCATTATAATTATCACTAACATTGAAACCAGTTGAAATAAATGTAAACCACGTAATAACACGACAGTAGATATAAAATCACATTATTCCACGCGTCGCTGATAATATCCAAAGATCGTACACACTCTATTTGATCTAGGTGTTAAAATGTGTATAAATAAACTTAAAAAAATACAGTGAAGAAATTCCTTCATCAATGGACCATGTTTAGAAATTAACAGGCCTTGACAATTCGTAAAACAAGAGAACATTTATGGTTACTAAGTCAAAGCCTGATATTCTCTTGTTTTAAAAATTGTCAAAGCCTACTATTCTAAACATGGTTCACTAAACCTTATTAAGTTATTTCTTCATTGTTTTATACACAGGTTTCGTATGGCAATGTTAAATCCCTATTTTCTTACACAGAAAAACTCACGGTATATTGTGTGGAGAGGTAAATAGAAGAATACCGGGGTAATGGACAGAGGTGGACAATGAAACAATGCTGAAAAAAGTTGTCATACATACAGGAAGGCGAAACATAGGACAATTCCGTAGAAAATTCACCCTCAGTTAATATTTGGCTGGTAACTGCAGAACAGCCTAATTCTAGATGGTTTCTTATATCTACCGATACTAACGAGCTATTCCATCTCAAATCGACCGAAATATAGAGAAAATTGACCTTACAATTTCTAAATACAATGAAACTTTTTTTGTACGTAGAGAACTGTGATACATTGCTTTGTGTAAAGTTTGAGGCATCAGAACTTCATAGTGTTTAAATTAAAAATATTTAAATTTATCGTATTTTCATAAAATTAGCAACTTTAAACTGTTGTAGCTGCGAAACCCTTTCACCCAATGATCAAAATCATGGTTTATTTTGATGCTGAGAAATTAAAGTTTATATTGACATATAAACAGATTTTCTTACTTTTTATGGAAATGGAGAAATTTAGATTTTTCCTCATTAAGACGCCTTTGACTAGGAAAAAATATTTCTTAAATATATAGTTATATTCCGCATTGAAAGTACAAATAAACACATATTTTTTTTTACTGATGGTATGTTGATAAGAAAGTATTGAAAATATCAAATAAAGAAAATAAATAGTACGCGCGTGAACTAACCAGCTGACTGTGAGACTGGAGCTAGCCGAGACAAGCAAGGCCAGGAGACAAACATGTGATGTGTCGTCTAGCAGCGCATGGCTGTGCTAGCTTTATCACAGGTTTTCATAAACACAGGAGTAAAATGAAGCCCAACGCTCGTGTATCTTCAGCTCTCGGCCAGTGCGTGCGGTACTGTCCCGTTGAAGTCTAGGCGTGTGAAAATAATTTATTTAATACCCTCGAAAGTTACTGCTGTACCATTAAGCAAACAATGCCGAATCCCTCATAATAATGCAAGGTTTTTTCTCAATATTTTTTATATTCTTACAAATACGATGAAAGAGTAATGGAACGGAGAAAAATTCTCTCCGGCGCCGGGATTTGAACCCGGGTTTTCAGCTCTACGTGCTGACGCTTTATCCACTAAGCCACACCGGATTCCACCCCGGTTTTAAGTTCCAACTCTTGGGTTCCCTCTAGTGGCCGCCCTCTGCACTACGTCATAGATATCTGTGAACCTAAGACCGAAGTCCACACATGGCCTAAAAGCAAGTAAAATCAGATTATGTGTCTCTCTGTGTACAATACAAATAAGGATTACTTCTTATCATAACCTACCAAATGTCAGCTTCAAAATAAGCTCCCGTTCAATGTTCTGCAGTGAACGGGTCTAGAGTTCTGAGCGCTGAAAGAGGCTTGTTTTTATAAAATACGCTAAATTTTTCGCTCAATAATACGAAAACCGTATGACTTTCGATAGTATATTTTTGAAAATGCACTCTCCTCAGCACCTTGTACAGGGACATCACTTTATTTTTACCAACATTTTTAACATTAACCCGGCTATACTCGGAAACACTGTTGCCCCCTTCCATTACAGGAGTTTGATGTTACTAGTGCAATATGTAAACAAATCATTTTACTAGGTATAGGATGA
Organism: Periplaneta americana; assembly: GCF_040183065.1. Lineage (NCBI taxonomy): Eukaryota > Metazoa > Arthropoda > Insecta > Blattodea > Blattidae > Periplaneta > Periplaneta americana. The sequence continues at coordinate 179,585,256 of NC_091121.1, read as the reverse complement.
GAGAAAAGTAGTGTATCCATTTATGTTGTAGGGAAATACGATATTACGATTTTCAGTTTGATCATCACTTTTGCGGAATTTATCAAAATACAGTAGAGTAGTAACATTTTTTTTTTTCAAAAACTCAACTTTTCAGGCGGCTATGTTCGTTATGTAATGTCTACTTTATTTAGCATATTAATTATTGATGTTATCATACAATATAGAGTGCATTTAAATTGAGGGGGTCATAAGTAAAGGGCTGTAAGTGCAATTAAGTTACTTTTGAGAAAATGGGGTTTAAATATTTAAGCTTTCGTAAAATCGGTGAAATTTTTTATTTAAATTTTAATGTGTGATGCGATTAAAATATCCCTTTGCCACTAAAATTTTAGATACCTTTGCTTACACTGGATGCACTTAACTCATGTTATTACAAATGTCACTAGCATTCCTTTGCTTCTAGCCACCTCAATTAAAAAAAAAACTAATATGAATTTTTAAACAAGTTGCTGAAAATGGTTGCCGTTCATTACAATGCAGGCTTCAATTCAGTACGCATATTATTAAAAACATTTTGAAGCATATTACCTGAAATTGAATTTATCGTTTCTTGAATATAATTTTTTAGTACGATATTATTAATATAGGTTTTTTCTTCTATAGAAAACGCAATCATATTTATGAAACACACTATACACTGCAGTGTTTACTTCACTGCTTGAAGACTTCGAATGCAACAGCGGCCGTAAGTTTGTGTGTCTGTCGGGAGCAAGGACATTAGTGAAGGGGTGGGAGTGAAGTACATTCAGAAATGTAGGTACAATAAAAATGCAAGTAAAAATAAAATGATGTCCCTGTAGGGAAAAAATTAGAGTATAAAAAATGCGAGGTTTTTTACTAATCGATTTCATATGGAATAGCCCTCACGTAACTTCAACACACTAACACTTCTCCATCACTGTGATTGAGCATGCTAGACGATCAGCCCGTGCTATAGAGGCGTCTGGAACAGGTTGTGAAATTTTCAGTAGTAGCGGCAAGGAATGAGCAAACGTCGGGGTCTTCATTGTGCAAAGGAAAATAACTGGAGGGCGAGCTGCAAGCTGTCGATTGTCCCAGACTTTCAGACGATCACATAGGCAGGCACAATGTTTGTATGACCCCGATTCCAATCGCCTTCTTTCTTTCCATCCAGGTCAGAATATTCTGCCTTGGCTACAACACGTACTGAAATCGGATTATCTTCCCAAGTGTCTAGGAAGTTCTCAGTTCGTGTCTCCGCCTCTAGTTCAGCCATCTGGCCACTTCTCAGAGCACCGCGATTTTACGAGTTTTCCTCGAAAATTCTTCCAAGTTTGTGTTGGGCGAAGCAGACCCCGTGGTAGGTTTTCCCAAAGAACATCGGGTTTAATTGCCATTCTTTCTCAGACCATATATCCAGTCATGCATAAATTAATAACTTCTAACTAGATAGATACAGTACAGGAGGCAAGACCTGTTCTATATATAATCTTACCTTGTGGCGTGACTATCGCCAATGGGTATGGACAAGGAAGATAGGTTTTAGTCAGAGATAAACTTCGATCTCAGTAGGTTCGTATAATAATAACCATCAGCTATCTTTCTGATAGCTCATTCTTTCTCCTGCGCACACCTTACATGCCATGTTTCGCCTCTTGACTTATACTGGAATTTGATTACCTTATGATTGTGTGATTTGTTTTTCTAATTCAACGGAGAGGCCTGTAAGGCAAGTTTTTTTTCTTTTTTTTTTCCGAGAACTACGATTTTAACTGTAATTTTTATTTAGACATAGCTATAATTAAATCTGCAGTTTTGCAATAAAGAGTCAGGGTTCGATTCTTAGCAAGATTTTTCTGATGGACAGTTCGATTCTGGGAAAAGTTTTCTCCAAAAAACTATAACTTTTTAAAATTTATTTTCAATCCACCATTATCTCGTTATAGGCATCTTGTCATTAAACAGCCCCGCAGTTGTTAAATTCATTCATTCATTCATTCATTCATTCACAGTCTTTCACTGCAAACGCAACATTCTCCAATCTTTTCTATTTTATGCCTTCCTCTTAGTCTCCGCATATGATTCCATATATCTTAATGTCGTCTATCATAAGATATCGTCTTCTGCCACGAACTCTTCTCCCGTTCACCATTCCTTCCAGTGCATCCTTCAGTAGGTAGTTTCTTCTCAGCCAGTGACCCAACCAATTGCTTTTTCCCTTCCTGATCAGTTTCAGCATCATTCTTCCTAGCGGAGCTTCATTTGTTTAACTGTTAAAATGGAACTTAAATGATGACACTGTATGATAGAATAAGACTGAAATCTGTCATATCGTACTAAACTTGAGAATAACATTATTTTAAGACAGAATTCCGCGGAGCGATGATCCTGGAGTACAAGTGTTGCTTATACTCTCGTAGTATTAAATTATGGTTGTTATTGTTATTTTATCAACAGTAATCTCACTAGACGTTTTGATTTATCTAGAGAAAATCAAAACTCGAGTGGGATTTAATTGACTATTACACGATTAGAAGAAAGTACATAAAGATTAGAAGTAACAAAGTACTCCAATACAATAAAATATTAATTGGCTTATGAAAATACAACTGTCTTCAAATGCATCAACTATCGAACATGACGATGTCATATCCAGGCCTTGTACACTGGTTTCTGACAAATTATTGTTATTATTATTATTATTATTATTATTATTATTATTATTATTATTATTATTATTGTACCATCTCACCATTACGCTAGATGGCAGTAGTGTTTTATGATTATGTTTTCTTGTTACCGGTATCAGTTGTGCCAACTATGGAATCATCATTGAACTCTGTGGACTGTTACTAGTCAAGAAGGCATTGTTGATTCAGTTTCATTTTTATTAAAATGCAACATTCCACTTCAATTATCCGAATCCCAGTAATCAACGTCACTTGACAGATGATTTTCAATAAATCTTAATATTAAACAATCTCTGATACGTGACTATCCATAATATCATATAGCAGAAGCTATAACATAACCTAACTAATACACTGTACACAAGTGTTAAAAAAGTTTTAATTAACGACGATGACATAAAAAATAAACATGAATAATTTTAAAAGGAATAATTATTGAATGCACAATTTTCAAATTTGAATGTGGTTGGTGGTTCAATTGATGTTATGTTGGACGTGTGCGTAATAGAAGTGGAACTCGTTGATTTAGGCCTACATGGTGTATTCAACTTATTCAGGATTTCCGAATGAATAATTTTAAAAGGAATAATTATTGAATGTACAATTTTCAAATTTGAATGTGATTGGTGGTTCAGTTGATGTTATATTGGACGTGTGCATAATAGAAGTGGAACTCGTTGATTTAGGCCTACATGGTGTATTCAACTTATTCAGGATTTCCGAATGGTGCTCTTCATTTATTTGTAAATCGGATTTCAGAAGATGCATAGGTATGATCAGTGATTTTTATTAATTCTTGTTCTTGAATGCCAATGCGAGTCATATTTGAAACTGCTGTGCATCGACTGGAGTGATTTGTAATTTTATATATATTTTTTTTGACGTCCAGACCAGCGCAATTTCAAATGTTGGCAAACAAAGAAACAAATGCTAGGGACGGGATAAAATTAAACAAATGCTAGGGACGCGATAAAATTAAACAAATGCTAGGGACGCGATTAAAATTGTGCGATAAGCAGCCATGATTGGTTGAAATACGTCCTTTCGTACCGTTTTATTGGTCAAAAGTAGTATGACGTAGTAAGAGTGTAATAGTCATCAACAAATCATCAAGGGATAGGCTCTTCGTCTGCTTCTAGAAGTCTAGAAGGAATTCTTTCTTGACGCTCTATGCTTCTTTTGCCTCCTAAAAGATCCTTATAGGCAATTATTATTATTATTATTATTATTATTATTATTATTATTATTATGTTTATTCATTCCTAATGTATATAGGGTATCTCAGGAGGCATAGGATAATGTACGGTACGCAATGTACCTACTGTTCACTGATTTAACCTTATATACCTATGTGCGAAGTGAAACGAATGGGGAGAAATACTGGCGGTTCCGTGTACTATACTAGACTGGTATTACGCTAGATCTTTCGCATCTGAGCTCCACAACTGAATACACATCCACGTAACATTTGAGAATATAAATAATAATAATACTAAACTGCCCCCCATTGAGGGTAGCCCTTACGGACTCAGTATATCCTCAAAAAAATTATTATACATATGTAAACATAGATATTAAATGTTAAAGAAGGGAAACAAAGAAAAGGGCGTGAAAAATTACAATTTCTATTAATGTGGCACCATGTGATTAATTAGGATTTGGCAGGATTTTTTAACACAATTATCACAATGTCATCCCTCAGAGATGTTGGCAGAGCAAACTGCCGTCGAAATTCTTCAAAAAAACCTGGTATAGTCCCTCGAGCACCTATGAGCAAGCCGAATACCTCAACGTGAATTAAGGCATATTTCAGCTTGAAATAGTTGACTGTAGGCTCATAGATCGACTTCTTCTCAAGGTGGACCTCAGCTGACTGATGACATTCTGCTTCAAAACGTATCGTGGGGTCCACAATGATGCCCTGTTTAGTGTCAGCATTGTACGCTAAAATATCTACTCGTCTCGTTGACCCATTTTCAGCTAGACAGGAGATTTCTTCTTCTACTATCGAGCCCTTATTTCTTAATGCGGCAGCAATTTTGGATCTTATAATATGATGAGGACTAGAGTTCCTCAAGAGCAATCCCTGTTCACTGAATCCCAAGACGTGTGCTAAAGTTTCAATCTCCGGGCAGCCATATCTGCACCGGGTACCGTCGAGAGATCTGCCGGGAACGGAACGAACAGCTGCTAAACTTGCTGTCATTTTCAGGCTAGATATCCATTCACTAGTCGAAAGTCCTTTCTCGTTTGCAATCCAGTCTAGAACTAATCGCTATAAACTAGGTCAACAAATGCGTCATAATTGATACAGCTTTCTTCTTTTGTGCTATTCATTAACAAGATGGTGTTTCAGAATTAAAATGTATGCTTCATTCTAAACTTCATAAATAACTCTATGGAGATAGGCGTAAGCTACTTTATGGAAACAGGTGCAAGGTGCTCTATGGAGGTAGGGAAATAGTAATATTTTCATAAACCGTCTGGCCTGTTTATAACTTACTCATTTTCTCTCCTTATTTTTACTTATTATCGTTGTGGCATTAATATCCTTTTTTGTTAACACCCTGTATTTTTCCCCTACACAATTGTAGCTACCAAGTTGCGAACACCTTGTAGTTTCTCTTTCTGTACCTAACAATCGGTTATCGTGGCTAGCAACAGTAAAATCCTCGGGCAGCCCAGCATACCATTTTCTTGGTTCGGTCATTTATTACTGGAATTACGAGGAGATGACATGAAATAAAGAATCCGCAGTTTTATTGATCTTCCCCTTGAACAAGTCAATATCTATTATCAATTCAATAAGTCATGGAAGAATAACGGAATTTCGTGAATAAAGTCTATGAAACATTGATTGCAGCCTTCTGCTTATTCCATATAATATGTAAGCTATCATTAATTGAAGCACAATTCGGTCTCAAGCTGCGATGAGTTCCGATAATTACATTCATTTTTGTTCGCCAGCCAGCTTTTTTACAGGAGATTCGATACCCTACGTATTCTATGAGATTAGTGATGCAATAAGAATTCCTAACGTAGGATCTAATCGAAGTACTTGTCTACCCTTCGTGCGATTCTCGATTTCTTCTTGCTCCATTCCTTGCGGTGACTGTGGACTGAACTACCTGTCTGTTACGCAGGCGACTCGGGTTCGCATCCTGGTCAGGCTTGGGGTTATTCATAAGTATTTCGCTATGATTGCGAGCAACGTCTGTACAGGAATTAGGTAATGGACTTAGGATAAATATAAGCAATTTGCTGTAAGATTCAAGTTTGTCTATTGAACGGAATGAAACATGCTGTGAATAACAGGTAATTCTCCAATAATAATAATAATAATAATAATAATAATAATAATAATAATAATAATAATAATGATAATAATAATAATAATAATAATAACAGTAATAATAATAATATTAAGAGGACAAGTAAGGGACTATTTTGTTTTTGAGCCCCGAACAATTAACAGTTAACTGGTATATTTAATAAATAATATTCCATAAATAGTGTTATCATTTAGATTAACTCCATATGTAGATGTAATTATTGGGGATCATCAGTGTAGTTTTAGGCGTAATAGAACAACTATTGATCATGTATTTTTTATTCGACAAAAAATGGAGAAAAATGGTAGTATAAGGGTACAGTGCATTAGTTATTCATAGATTTCAAAAAGGCATGTGACTCGGTTAAGAGAGAAGTTTTATATAATATTCTTATTGAATTTGGTATTCCCAAGAAACTAGTTCGATTAATTAAAATGTGTCTCAGTGAAACGTACAGCAGAGTCCGTATAGGTCAGTTGCTGTCAGATGCGTTTCCAATTCACTGTGGGCTAAAGCAAGGAGATGCACTATCACCTTTACTTTTTAACTTTGCTAGGAAAGTTCAGGATAACAGGCAGGGTTTGGAATTGAACGGGTTACATAAGATGCTTGTCTATGCGGATGACGTGAATATGTTAGGAGAAAATCCACAAGCGATTAGGGAAAACACGGGAATTTTACTGGAAGCAAGTAAAGAGATAGGTTTGGAAGTAAATCCCGAAAAGACAAAGTATATGTTTGTCTCGTGACGAGAATATTGTACGAAATGGAAATACAAAAATTGGAAATTTATCCTTCGAAGACGTGGAAAAATTCAAATACCTGGGAGCAACAGTAACAAATATAAATGATACTCGGGAGGAAATTAAACGCAGAATAAATATGCGAAATGCGTGTTATTATTCGGTTGAAAAGCTTTTATCATCCAGTCTGCTGTCAAAAAAAACCTGAAAGTTAGAATTTATAAAACAGTTATATTACCGGTTGTTCTTTATGTTTGTAATACTTTGACTCTCTCTTTGAGAGAGGAACATAGGTTAAGGGTGTTTGAGAATAAGGAGCTTAGGAAAATATTTGGGGCTAAGAGGGATGAAGTTACAGGAGAATGGAGAAAGTTACACAACACAGAACAGCAAGCATTGTATTTTTCACTTGCCATAATTAGGAACATTAAATCCAGGCGTTTTAGATGGGCAGGGCATGTAGCACATATGGGCGAATCCAGAAATGTATATAGAATGTTAGTTGGGAGACCGGAGGGAAAAAGAGCTTTGGGGAGGCCGAGACGTAGATGGGAGGATAATATTAAAATTGATTTGAGGGAGGTGGGATATGATAGTAGAGACTGGATTAATCTTGCTCAGGACAGGGACCAATGGCGAGCTTATGTGAGGGCGGCAATGAACCTCCGGGTTCCTTAAAAGCCAGTAAGTAAGTATGTAAGTGTTATTATTTATTAATATGCTTGTGTAATGCCAATCTTTTACTAAACCTCTTACAGTAACGCATGTATTGTGCACGAATCTGTATTGCAACCTTCTACCCTTCTATTAGCCTATACTGTAATAAACCCTTCCTACTTACTTACTTACTTACTATATATATATATATATATGCCGACTTCCTTATATAGGTATGGACTTGTTCACTTATGATCCAAGCATTTTCGTGGCGACCGAAGTCAATTGGCGTCAGTATAATAATCGTTCCCGCCACTGGCGTAGCCCAGGCGATAGCGCGTTTGCCTGCTGATCCGATGCTCCGCTCGGACATGGTTTCTGTTCCCTCTTGGGTTCCTTACCTGGATGGTTTTTCCTAGGTTTTCTCCAACCATAAGGCAAATGCCAGGTAATCTAGGCGGATCCAAATCAATCTCGCCAATAATTCCATCGACGCTAAATAACCAGGTAGTTGATACTGCGTCATTAAATAAAAAAAATTGTTTCACCAAATCCTTCAACGTTTTCCATTATTGTAGCTTTAATGTATTGGGTGTTCATTTCAAAGTGTGTCATGACGTCACTGTTGTTGGGTCACCGATTTGAAGCGGGTTTCATATATGTTAGAGAAGTTGCCTATTATTTAAGGCGTTCTTCAATCTGAACTTGAGAACGTGCACGGTATAACTTGAACGTCGTAGCAACAGATGGCGGTCTGTACGGTCTGTGTGCTACCATAACCTCTTTCGAACTGTGTTTTGCGCCGGCAAGTCGTACGCAGGGTATTTGTTATCATCGGTTGCGTACGGTAACATTCCACAACACAAATCAAATGCTCCGTGTCCATGTTGACCGTCGAAGTTAATGTCAACAAATACGTAAGTAATCGTCTTAACCCTCTCCCCATATCCCGACAGTACGTGTTTCCAAACAGTTCACATTCCTGCCACTACCGGCGTTATCGTACGTATCGGTACGTACTCTTCAGAATGAACGCCGTACTTGCTAGCCATCTTCTCTGCCTCTTAGGTTATACACCTGAGCTGCGGAAGTGTAGGAAGATTGAATTGTCTAGGCTCATCAGCTAGCCACATGACAGCATACAGCGAGCCAAGACACATTTTGAACTGAACACCCAGTATAGGTCTACGTTACACGTCAAAATAAATTAAATTTGTATTAGTTTATTGTGTTTTTTTTTTCGAAAGAGTTCCATGGAATGCACTCATTTGATAAACGTATAAATTTGCAGGAAATAATGTAACATTTTCGTTCTAGAATTGCTTTCTTACGTACGTCAAAACTTTTTAGCAATCTCTTATTTTATTGTAACAACTTTTTTCTACTCCCCATTCTAAAATTTACTTACATGTATGGGAATGAGGTTCATTTCAGTACAGACTAGTTTATCTCTGTAATTTAAATTCTAACAGACATAGAATTTGCTGTTGATGTTTAGTGCAGAATTTGATATCGAATAGTTCGTCCATAATGTTAATTTCATTTTCTTTGACAATTGTTCGAAGTAAACTATTAGTACATTTTCTGAAAATGATGTTATATAATTTTTGTTCTTCTGCAGTCCAAGAATTACCCATGCTGTTTTCCATAACTGTTCTTCTGTTTTTGAGACAATAAATACTCACATCCATAGCTTTCTCCAATATTTCAGGAAATGTTGAACTTATTTCCACATCGTCACTCATGTCATACTTTTTAAAATCAAATATTTATTGAAAAACCACAAACTCGCAAAAGCGAAAGTGCGTTTCCATTAGTTTATTTCCGTAGTTATGGCGACTAGCACACATAGTTTACAGTATTTTGTTTCTTACTATTTTAGCCGGTGTTACATATCGTCAATATAATTAAAACCCAACATTTCTAAATAAAATGTATAGCTTTACCTGGTGCTTATGAAACTGGTCGTAGAACAACGTCTTCCTAACTGTATCTATTTTTAGACATATTTAGACATATTTACTTCGGAATATGTATGATAAGACTTTCTTGTTAAATTTAACGTACCTTGTTAACATGTTTCAACCTATTTTGGGTCATTTTCAGAACTGGTCGTTGTTGGTCTTGGCGCCTCTTGTTTCCTGTGAGGGTGCGTTCGTAGTGTAGAGTCAAAGAGAGTATGTGTTTTGAAATTGAGTTGTGTGTTGAGAATATCGTTGGGGTGTGTTTTGATGTGTCTGTATATTTCGTATTGTTCTAGTGTGTTGAGTTTCTGGCTTTTTGGTTGGATGTGTAGTATTTCCATATCTGTGTTGATATCTCTGTAGGTGTGGTTGGCATTTGTGATGTGTTCTGCATATATGGAGGTGTTTTGTAATTTTGTTATGGCTGTGATGTGTTCTTTGTAACGTGTTTGAAATGATCTGCCTGTCTGTCCTATGTAGAAGTTGTTGCAGGTGTTACATTTGAGTTTGTATACTCCTGTGTGATTGTATTTGTTTGTTTGTTTTGTTTGTGTGTCGAGATGTTTTTGTAGAGTGTTATTTGTTCTGTATGCGGTGTTGTAATTTATTTTCTTGAATGAGGTTGCAATTTTATGTGTGTTTTTGTTTTCGTATGTTAGTGTGATGTATTTTTTATGTTCTTATGTTTGTGTTGTATTCTTCTGTTTTTTGTGGTTTTGTTTTGTCTTACGTATTATGTTGTCTATTATTCTGGGGTTGTATCCGTTTTCTTGTGGTATGTATTTGATTGTGTTTAGTTCTTCGTTGTAATCCTGTTGGTTCATTGGTATGTTGAGTAGTCTGTGTATCATTGTTCGGAAGAACAGGAAACAAGAGGCGGCAAGACCAACAACGACCAGTTCTGAAGATGATCCAAAATAGGTCGAAACATGTTAACAAGGTACGTTAAATTTAACACAAGAAAGTCTTATTATACATATTCCGAAGTGATACAGTGTTAAAAGTTGTGTAATCAAGATGTATACATATTCACTATTGATACTACATTGACATTCTCTTGATACTTTATTTCTTTAGCCTTATTCGTCACCTCCAGGTATTTAATATTATGTTGGAGAATTATTTTGTTGAATACTTCCTTTATCGAAACTGAGGTATCTAACTTCTCTCGATAAATCTAGTAGGCTATTTCCGTATCAGTCGAATACTGTGTGCATTTAATATAATCGATATGTCTCTCTTGGATATTCTCAAAGACTTGTATTGTTCAGCTGTAACAGACATGGCATCATATCTTGTCGGCGGAGGATATGCTACGCACAACACGGCGCTGTGTGAACCCGCCGTCTGTCAGGTCGGCGGTGACAGTTTTAATATTAAATCTTATCTTTTCAGAGCTGAAACATGTCATATTGAGTAACGCTATTATTGATTCTCCTCTCTATCTCCCTTCCTCTCTCTGCTCGGAAATGGACACGTTCGTAGAAATGTGAATTGCGTATTAGACAATAGTCGCGATATCTTAGCACAATGATTCCGTACTCGGCTGGGCAGGTAGTCTACTCTATTATGTATAGGGGTAGGAGAGGAGAACGACCGGATGGCCGGAAGGGTTGCTTCCACTCTCCCTCCAGTTCACGGCTGGATTCAAACTTCGGTGCATCAGTTAGCAGAAGGGATGAATAGTTGAACAGCCTTCGCACTCTCTCTGACAGATTCCGCGCTTTTCATTCTCAAAAAAAGCAGCTCTGTAGTCACGTGTCTTCAGATGGGGGTGGAAATGTCTGCATTATTTTCGGTATACAGTATTTCACTTTCAGGCCAAATGGTTTATCATTAGAAACCGGTACAGTATGAACATTATTTTGACAGATTAATATAAAATTGATTACATAAATATTTCAGTGCTAAAAATATCCCTTTCCCTAAACTATTTGGAGCAAGTTTACTTTCTTATTCACGAAATATTCCTCTAGGGTGCTATTCATAGACATTTCGCAGCACGCGCTACGAGCGTACTAAGCTAGCCCCGGCTATCCACTGGTTACTTGTACAGAATTCAAATCATATCCTATCGCTAACACTGGTTTATGAATACGAAAAACGCTGATCATCCACCGGAAACCCGCGCTAAAAATGTCTATGAATACGGCCCTTAGAGACTAAGGACCATATTCATAGACTTTCTTAGTGCGGACTTCCGGTGCATGATCAGCGAACTAACGTTTCTCATATTCATAAACCGGTGTTAGCGATGTGATATGATATATGATATGATATGATATGATATGATATGATATGATATGATATGATATGATATGATATGATATGATATGATATGATATGATATGATATGATATACAAGTAATCGATAGCCGGGGCCAGTTTAGCACGCTCGTAGCGCGGGCTAGAGAAATGTCTATGCATAGCACCCTAATAGTTTTGTCACTGATTAACAATATTAACAACAGGAAATCAGAAGATAGCGCGGGACCTTCATTAGAGTTCGGACAATGACGGACACCACGTCGAAACTAGTCAGCCAGGAAATTTTAAGAACACAGAACACACTACAAAAACATCTTGACACACACAAATACAACTTAACATGTGTATACAAACTATCATGCATTAGTTTCAACGACTTCTACTGTCAGTGACACAGTTCATCTGCCCTGGAAGGAATGCGAAGTTGGGGTAGTAGTTTCGCACTAGTAGTTGCTGGAGAGAAAGTTAGAAATACAATGTAGCATGCATTATAAAAACATTGACTTACCAATTCCGCGCCACGTTACTATGGAGTACACTACACATGAAAGTTATATTGCTACGTCTTAACTTTGAATATATCTGTACACCAGCAATTCTATTCTGTCAAAAAATCTGAAAGTTAGAATTTATAAAACAGTTATATTACCGGTTGTTCTTTATGGTTGTGAAACTTGGACTCTCACTTTGAGAGAGGAACATAGGTTAAGGGTGTTTGAGAATAAGTTTCTTAGGAAAATATTTGGCTCTAAGAGGGATGAAGTTACAGGAGAATGGAGGAAGTTACACAACGCAGAACTGCACGCATTGTATTCTTCACCTGACATAATTAGGAACATTAAATCCAGACGTTTCAGATGGGCAGGACATGTAGCACGTATGGGCGAATCCAGAAATGCATATAGATTGTTAGTTGGGAGGCCGGAGGGAAAAAGACCTTTGGGGAGGCCGAGAGGTAGATGGGAAGACAATATTAAAATCGATTTGAGGGAGGTGGGATATGATGGTAGAGACTGGATTAATCTTGCTCAGGATAGGGACCAATGGCGGGCTTATGTGAGGGCGGCAATGAAACTCCGGGTTCCTTAAAAGCCAGTAAGTACACTACACATGAAAGTTATATTCCTACGTCTTAACTTTGAATATATCTTTACACCAGCAATTCTATTGTGTCAAAAAATCTGAAAGTTAGAATTTATATAACAGTTATATTACCGGTTGTTCTTTATGGTTGTGAAACTTGGACTCTCACTTTCAGAGAGGAACATAGGTTAAGGGTGTTTGAGAATAAGTTTCTTAGGAAAATATTTGGGGCTAAGAGGGATGAAGTTACAGGAGAATGGAGAAAGTTACACAACACAGAACTGCACGCATTGTATTCTTCACCTGACATAATTAGGAACATTAAATCCAGACGTTTGAGAGATGGGCAGGACATGTAGCACGTATGGGCGAATCCAGAAATGCATATAGAGTGTTAGTTGGGAGGCCGGAGGGAAAAAGACCTTTGGGGAGGCCGAGAGGTAGATGGAAAGATAATATTAAAATCTATTTGAGGGCGGTGGGATATGATGATAGAGACTGGATTAATCTTGCTCAGGATAGGGACCAATGGCGGGCTTATGTGAGGGCGGCAATGAACCTCCGGGTTGCTTAAAAGCCAGTAAGTAAGTATTCTATTAATCAAACGTTCACCTTCGTCTTCCAAGTACAAATGAAGAGAGAGAAATATATTTTTTTTTGGAGAAAATAGAAAGGGGATTAAGCAGAGGGTATTCACACCAAGAGTACCGTTAGCCAGCCGCTTGCTCCAAAGTTAGCCTCACACCCCTCTAAACAACACCCCTAACTTCCCCAAGGTTCAGGCATGGATAAATATATAATAGGATGTGACACATACTAGAGGCGCTGTTGTATAAATTGATCTTGCTGCCATCTATTTCTGGGAGGGGCGTTATTACATCTAGCAGCGCACCAATTAGCGAAAAGAGCAATTACTCCATGCATTTAGCAGCGCACCTGGTGACGAAAATGTTAAACTGTGCAGAAAGTATTCCCTCCCACCTTCATCGATATTCAAAACTAACCCAATTTAAAATAAAACATTTACAGTTTTATTCCTCACAGCATCTTCTACTGAAAATTCTTACCAGAGCCAACAGGAAGATAAAAGAGACGATGTGTTTTACACTACACGATTAAAATATAACCAGACAGAGACAAAAAATAAAGCAAAAGGTTAGATAATTGGGATTGTATTCTTTGGGTATTTATTGTACAGCACAATGGAAGGGTCTGCGAGAACTACTTAGATAGTTCAATCTATTATATTACTATTACTTTACAATACATTCAACAACACTATTTTTACAACGTCCATAAAATCACTGTTTAACATACACTGCTTATACACACACGTATCACTTTATGTTCACTTATTAGCAAGTTTCAGTCCGCCATCTTGGCTCTTCGACTCTCCCGCAATATCTCGAACGGATAAATAGAGAACTCTGGGTAATGTACCCAACACGTAGTTCTAATATTCATCACCTACGACGTTGGGCGCTGATCACTTTATTTCAAACTCCCAAATCCAGATGGTGCTGACCGCAGTTTCGCATCCTATTATATATTTATCCATGGTTCAGGGCAGATGAGCTGTGTCATCGACAGTACATTGGATAGTCTGGAAGACCATTTCAAACTCGTTACAAAGAATATATCACAGTCGAGGTCCGTCGATAAGTCAGATCTTCCCACGCTGTCATATTTGCTCCAACTCTTAGGTTTGTTTACATTGCGCTATGGTTGGGTTGTGGAAGGAATTTGTGTTTAAATTTATATATTTCATAAAATGAGTTTCCAAAACAGATATTTGGATAACTTTCGGAGAACGTTTTGCTTGACAACAGCAACCGATTGGGCAAAGATGGCGGACCTGACTAAGAGCTGTTCGACAGCGACATCTAGAGACAAGATCACAGCCATAACCAAACCACACAACAATTCAACCTATGCAGAACACATCACAAACCCCAATCACAACTACAGCAACATAGACACTGACGTGAGAATACTACACATCTAGCCAAAAGCCCAAGGTTGCGGGTTCGATCCCGGGCCAGTACGATGGCATTTAAGTGTGCTTAAATGCGACAGGCTCATGTCAGTAGATTTACTGGCATATAAAAGAACTCCTGCGGGACAAAATTCCGGCACATCCGGCGACGCTGATATAACCTCTGCAGTTGCGAGCGTCGTTAAATAAAATATAACATTTCTAGCCAAAAAAAACCAGAAACTTGATACTCTAGAACAATATGAAACACACAAAAATATGCAAACTTAGAAAAACATATCCACAGCATATCCTGAACACCCAACTGAATTTCAAAACACACATCCTTTTCGACACAATCATGAACACACTCCACCACAACAGGAAACCAGAAGATAGCGCGGGATCTTCACTAGGCTTTGGACAATGAAGGATATCACTTCGAAACTAGTCAGCCAGGTAATTCTTATAATATTAACACAGTAAAAAATTGTTTGTCAGCGGTTATACAAGTGTTAAAAAAGTATGCCAATCAATGAAAAATAGGTTTGCCTATATTTAGCACGCTACAGTAATGTACATAAATAGTTTGTCAGCATTACCAAATTCTTACCTGGTAGCAATAACTACTGGGTGTTCATTTCAAGCTGTGTCATGACGTCACTGTTGTGAGTCAGCGATTTGAAGCGAGTTTCAGCTGTTATGTCAGAGAAGTTGCCTATTAATCAAGGCGTTCAATCTGAACTTGAGAACGTGTACGGTATAACTTGAACGTCGTAGCAACAGACGGCGGTCTGTACGGTCTGTGTGCTACCATAACCTCTTTCGAACTGTGTTTTGCGCGGCCAAGTCGTACGCACTGTATTTGTTATCATCGGTTGCGTACGGCAACATTCCACAATACAAATCAAATGCTCCGTGTCCATGTTGACCGTCGAAGTTAATGTCAACAAATACGTAAGAAATCGTCTTAACCCTCTCCCCATATCCCGACAGTAAGGAAAAAACCCACCTCTGTACGTGTTTCCAAACAGTTCACATTCCTGCAACTACCGGCGTTACCGTGCATATCAGTAAGTACTCTTCAGAATGAACGCCGTACTTGCTATGCAACTTCTCTGACACATAGGTAGTACACTTCTGCGGAAGTGTAGGAAGATTGAATTCTCTAGGCTCATCGACTAGCCATATGACGGCATACAACGAGCCATGACACACTTTGAACTGAACACCCAGTAGATAACTATATTTTTTTACATAAGAGAAAAAAAAGTTGGACTGAACACTGCCCTTTAAAGTATTAATTTACACATATTTAAGTAGACATGGCAACACTGAGAAAAAACTCTCACTGAATTCGAAGAAACCAAATTCTTCTCAAATTCATTGACGGTACGAGTTCAGTAACTCCAGAGGGGAACTTGGAGATTTCACTTGTCCTTGGGAATCCCGGCATGTTGTTAGAAAGGGTGACTCGCATTATTATATATATTTTTTTAGTGTTTTCCGTGAAACATTTGTATCGTTTAGGTTAGGTTAGGTTAGGTTAGGTTAGGTTAGGTTAGGTTTAAGATCTCTCCTAGTACTTCATAATCATCTTATCATAATATCATCGGGGCAGTGTAACTCCGCCATTCAGGCGCCCCAACCTCAGAAGTGGGTTACAATTAAGCCATTACCAGGAGAGAAAACCAGAAATGTTAAATGACAACCTGATGATATTTTACAGCGACTGTAGATCAGAATATGTTACCAGTTACGTTTCAGTGAAGTACCCTTTATATTCTCCAACTTTTTCTGTGTCTGTTTCCTGATGTCACAGACTCCTCCTAAGTTTCTCTTCTTTGTCATGTTCCTCTTCTCTTACTATTCTACTCTCTTTCTCACACAACCTCTATATTCGTCCGCTCCTTTACACTTTGCTGTCCTCTCCACCTCTTTTATTTTTTTCTGTATGTCTTTTTTTCTCTACTCTTTCTTTATGTCTTTCCCTTTACTCTTATTTATTTTATTTTTTTACTGTCTTTCCTCATTCTTCTCCCCCTTTACTCTTCCTACTTGTCCTTTACACTTTTCTCCTCATTTGCTCTTTCGTTCCCTTCCACTTTTCTTCTTTCTCTCACCCATCTTCTCCTCTTTTTCTGTTCTGTTAATTTCTTCCCCTAATTTATTCTCCGCATTGCTTCACGTTTACTCTTTAGCTACTATTTCTTCTTCTCTGTTGCTCCTCGTCCACCGTTTTTCTGTTGTTTTCTTTACTTTCCTACTTCTCTCCTGTTATAACACGTTGTTCCTTCGCCCTCCTTTATTCGTTTGCTTCTCATCATCTCAATTATTTTGTGATCATTCGTGCGTGATTTTCTATACGATTGCTATGGTATTTTCCAGTATCGTTTACAGTCCCTTTCCCTACCATTCATTACTGGGCTTAATCCTGGATAAATACTGCGATATTTGTTGTGGTACAGATTGTCTTATTCTTATTTCTCTATTGCTTCTTATCATCCTGTTCCTTCGAAGAAATTTTAAGAGGATTATCAGCTATTAATCAATTCACCAAATAACTTATTAGGATAGCATGTCCGACTGTATCAAGAAAACATGTCAAAATAACTTGACTGTCTGGCTCTTCAAATGGTAAGGTAGAAAATTCAAAGTCAGTTGAACATCGACTTTGTTCCGCATTCCCTCTCATACTATGAACCACACATTCACAAATAGTGTATGTGGTCAGCGTGATACAAAGTCGTAGTTAGAACGACCCACCCTAAACATTGCACTGCTGCACGTTCCCAGTCACATTATGATGGAGAAATATCTTCACTTTTCTGCTGGAAATCGAAGTCTAGAAATACCACTCTTTTAATAGACGTGATAAGGTATGTACAATGCGTATGTATTTATTCACACTGCAATGGGTATATACCCGGTGGCATTGGTAACTAATTACACTCAATAATGACAATAATAAACTTATTAATTAAAAATACAATTAATAATAATACTAATAATTAATACTAATAATAATAATAATAATAATAATAATAATAATAATAGGGAATATCCTAAATTAAATGAAGCACGATCACTTAAATTAACATTTAAAGTAAATCTAATTTGTATCTTAACCCTAAGTTCGAACTAAAACCCACGAGTGAGATATGTTCATATCTGCACAAGTACCTTTCAACACTACACTCATTTCGCTGTCAACTCACTCACTGCACTGGAACTACGACATTGATTCTATCCTGATTTCACTAACACTTCAAAAACATTTCACTGTTCAAATACTTTGCACTGTCACTATAAACTATAAAGCTTCACTGACAGGAACACGTTTCACTGACACAACACACTTCACTGACACAACATAATTCTTCACTGATACAACACTTCAATAACAAAATATCATTTACACCCTTTAAATACTTCTAAATCCTAACATGCAGTTACTAATTGACTCTCACATGAATAGCCTCCCCGAAATCCATGCTGACAGTTATGTAACCAATTTGAGTCATCCCAATGCTGTCTTAGATAAGCTGAAATCAAGTGTACCATCTGTTTGCAAACCACAGAGGTATGAACTTTGTGCGTCCAAAAATCTATTTTTGATGTAATATTCTAGTAAGCTGACCCATCCTTAGTCCTGAATCTGTCAACCCTTCAAATTTATCTTGAGGACAGTCTCTGATTGATGGTCTCTGAACCGTTTTTAATTCCGTCCTCTTCCCCAATACGTCCCTTCCCCGTTTCGAGATTCATAAAGCTCTAATCGAATTAAGGGCCGATGAAACGAGTGACAAATTCGTGAAAGTAACACGGTTAAGCTCCTAGCTGCTGAGGCTACTGGAGAGGAGCTCTATTGTCTTGGGAAACAAAGCCACTCAACTTGAATGGACTCTAAGGAGCTTGTAGTAATGTCACGCGCTTTATTAATGGGTTTGCAGTTATCATTACGGGTCCAGGAGGACGGCATAGTAAGCTTGAGGATATGAATTTATGCTCTGTTTGGAAGAATATCCATTTGACCAAGCCTGAAAGACCACCGTCATACATTTGGATTTATTTTACTTCAGTGTTCGAAGTTCGATAAATGGTAACCTACTGTGTTGTCGAAATCGACATAGGGATTTTCACGAAGGTATTTGCTTTTAACACCCTTGATATC
Organism: Periplaneta americana; assembly: GCF_040183065.1. NCBI lineage: Eukaryota > Metazoa > Arthropoda > Insecta > Blattodea > Blattidae > Periplaneta > Periplaneta americana. The sequence goes on along the minus strand of NC_091121.1, from coordinate 179,566,367 downwards.
AAGAAAGTGCCTTCAGTACGTCGACTGTCCGTCCATAGGCCTATGTAGGTACCATAGTGTGCCGCTCATGACCTGCTGTTCTATTACCTCTTACAGTTGATTACTGTTTACACACGTATAACTTACTACAGTGATGTCAAAGCAAGCGCATTTTTCTGACCTTGACGTCGTGCTCGGGCAGCAAGTGCTAAGTATGGAAAGAGGAAGGGGAAGGGTTGTGCATATGAATAAGCAGCCTGTTGGATTAAGAAAACAGTGGTGCACAAACTTCAAACGGAACGTGAAATTTTATGTCGTTATTTTTATATGGCTTCTTTCTGTTTGATATTATCTATATTGTCTGTAAAACAAAAGTACTAACACTGATTTCTTAATATTGCACTTGTGTTTTAAATCTTAATAACATAATAGAGAGTTAAGAAGGAATATTCACTTACATTCCATTGTAGTATAATATTATACTATATTAAGTGGATGAAATACATCATTCATAAAGAAAGTGATATTTCATGACATGATAAGTTGGAATTTATATTGATGGTATCTTTAGCCTTACAAAAGTAATCAATAAACTAATCAAAACTATATTACAGTACAAAGGAAAGTTACCTAGGTACTGTACCTGTTTTAAGTGTAACTAATATTACATAACAAAACTCTTATCGCATTATGCTTTTAAGGTGATATTTGCGAGCAACTTCCTATCATCAGAATATTAAATTATTTTCTTGAAATGTGCTGAAGCTATAGAGCTGACATTTTTACAACACATGGGCACGTATCTTTTGCTTATGATGTAACAGTAGTTGCTTTGTTAATTCATTTCCTTACAAACAATTTCCATGCGAATATTTTCAAAATTTTCAATACGCTATCTTCAGTAATACGTATATACGGTATATTAGATTTACGAAAACATTCTGTAAGGCTACTAAAAATATAGGCCTATACCTGAAAATTTCACTTTTCTATACGAAAAGTTTAGAAAATATTTCTTTTGGATAAAAAAATCAAACTTGTGAAAAATGAGCATTAAAATTAAAACTTACATTGTTATAATGCACTTATACTTCTCAGGCAAATCTAAAAATTACCATGGATACAGTTTTAATAAGTTCTCTTCTCTTTATCTATTGAATCAGTGCTGGCCATCCCTGAATATAGCTCGACCAAGCGGCTTATACCACATCTTTCGTCTGTCTCTTTCCTTTCCGCAGTAAAGCGCTCAGGCTCTCCTGGGCTCTAAAGCGCGCGCTTGCTCCTGTGAGCATCAATTGACATGCCTGGCTTACTTCATACCGTAAGGGTGAAACCTAACCATTTCCCTCCTAATTACTACATATGCTAGTGGATTGTATTGTTTTTCTAGCTGTCAGGTTGAATTTTCTTTTGCCAACTTTGTTTCGAATTTCGAGTACTGACGAATACAACTGAAAGTTATTTTCTGTCATGTTGGCAGCAATAATTTTGTTTTGCAGTAGAAGGAATCATGAAATGGAAATAACTAAATTTTTGAAATTTGAAAGTAATTAATAATTAATTAGTAATACCGGTATTAATATTAATATTCATACATAATTCAGTTCTGTTTCGTTGTGATTCCAATTCAACTCTATATTCAGGTAAGTGTTATTAAATAAAATATAACTTATAGATCTACTTGGTATGAAATATGCATGTGGCTAATGGACAGATTTTTACTAAATTGTCAGAGAGAGGAAAGAGCATAGTATAGAAATAGGAATATGTATTTTTAGTAGAGTATACATTTCAAAGTGATATTCTGTTTTCAGAATTCGTACTAATCATTTCACGTGAACAAACAAAATACATTTTTAGGTTAGGTCTCGTCAATCGTAAACTATTTAGTCAAAGCAATGAATTTCATGTTGTCAGACAAAATACATTTTAATATTAGATCATACTAATCTACTAATACCAACATAATGTGTGAGGCGTCCAGGAGGAAACCGCTGATATTGTGAATTATGATAATAATTTTATGCTTGATCTACATAATCATTTTCCCTGACACTTTTAACGGCCTCAATAATGGTGCCACCTATTGAGAACTAGCAGTACTCCTTCAAAATATGTCAGTTTTTTATATCTTTGGTTCAGACTTATCTCGTGACTGGAAAGTTCGCTTACACGATCATAAAATCGTAGGTCAGATATCTTTGAATGCAAGTGTATATGTTCCGGGTTCGAGGTAGTGAACGGTAAACAAAACTAGATGCGAGGTAAGAGGGTGTGACAGTGTTTATGAAGTGAAATGTTTAAATTATGTACACTTTTTAAAAACTACAAAATAATACAAACGTTATGACGTTTGCAGTCAAGTTCTTACGTCTGTAAAAGGCTCACGGTTTCAACACCTGCGTGTACTGCAGAATGATCTTTATTTCTGCGCCGCTTCTGAAGATATTTTTAGATCGACGATTAGTTGTATTGTATTGTATTTATTAACATTCCATGGTATTCATACATTGCTTTACAGCTGGAATATGGAACAAGTCAAAAAACTTAATACTATTATAAAGTCTTAATTTATAGTCACAGTCTAGATGAAATATATACAGACGAGATTTACAATATAGTCTACTAGTACAACACAAAGGTTTAGTATCAATTTCATGAAGCGTTATTGAATGTCATGAATTCACCTACAGAATAGAAGGCGTGAGAAATTAGGTACTTCTTTAATTTGGCCCTAAATAATCTTATGTTTTTAGTTGTATTTTTTATATCGATAGGGAGGCTATTAAAAATTTTTATTGCCATATAACGCACTCCTTTTTGATAGCACGATAGACTTGCCGATGGAGTGTGAAAGTAATTTTTTGACGTGTATTTATGCTATGAACTGTTGAATTAGTTACAAAGTTTTCACGATTACATACGAGGAAGATTATTAATGAAAAGATATACTGACAAACCATGGGCATTAAAATCGTTTCAAAACCTAGCTGTTCATCTTGAACACGAGTCATGGATATGAATAAAAATTTTGAAGGATTTCACTGATTGTAACACTTTCGTCGTATATATCAGAAGAATTCTGTGTCCATTCTTTCATCATAGGTGCCATACATTTGTGCATAGATAAAATTGAAGATATTTGTTACTTATGTTAAGTAAGTATTGGTAACATACCAGGATAGTGTCTGCTCTCACAATTTTATATGATAAAAGGCAACAGCTGAGCATGGACATGGATGTTTTCTTACGTTACTTCATTAGCCATGATTAGCCTGCTCTTTGTTACAGCAATCCGTTTCAACAGTACAGTAGGAATAGGCTACATACTTGACCAAATTTACTGAATGTTAAGATACCAGAGGACTTTATTTTTAAGCAACGAAATAAAATAAAAATAACGAATAATTTTATGTGTCTAGTAAACACCTGAGAAAATTTTTCATTCAGTAAACTTAATGTCTCAATTTTTAGTGTTTTAAGCAAGTCTCTCTAGGGGTACCACCCCCCAACGACGGCACTCTAGAGGGATGTGCGCCTATGATTCTGATACAATCAATATTCCTCTGGTAGAAGTATTCCATTTTCTTTTCCGTATTAGTTGTAAACAAGATCACCATAGTAACGCGTGGCCCGTGTAGAACTTCAAGTAATAGCCGCGAGATGGCAGCAGTATGTTGGAAGTTTGGTGTGGGTGGCTTCGTTACAACTTCACCTTTCCTCCGCTTCATTCGTCTGCAGCGTTCTCTTCGATACGTACAGTCAACGCCAAAAGCAGTTGCGCTCCGGACGGGAAGGTCAAGGGAGAACTAAGCCTGACTTTGCAGTTGATTGAGTAGATCAGTGGTACGCGTCCTCACAGGGTAGGCGGGGTTGTCTCAAGGGGTATGCACACCACTGATTACGTATGTGAAAATGTTGACATTTTTCTTTTATTATACTTGTTGATGATTATTGCATTATACCCATTATAGTTTATTTTGCAATATGAATTCGTTGTTTTTCTTCCTTGAATAACACCTTGCATAAATTATTATTATTATTATTATTATTATTATTATTATTATTATTATTATTATTATTATTATTATTATTATTATTAATCTGCGGGCTAAAGCAGAGAGATGCACTATCACCTTTACTTTTTAACTTCGCTCTAGAATATGCCT